>NW_027476769.1:0-17500 GCF_051020955.1 Megalopta genalis
TTTTTTCAATTTTCTGGAAAATCCTATCATTAGATTTTTTTAAAATACGATATTCTTGCTTAACTACGTTTTTACATAGGGATTAAGCATTTAGAACGAAATCTAATGTAGGAAAATGGTACTTTACTCTTGATCGGTACGTTGGGACTTTGAAAATATTCGGGCGTTCCAATCGCTCGTCTGTTGCATCATAGCGCGTCTCGGCGCAATCGACCGATTCGCTCGATCCATTATTTTCGATTTACGGCTAAAATAAATTTTTCTCATTTTATTCAATAACATATTCCTGCTTAAATAACTTTTTTACATAGGGATTAAGCATTTAGAACGATACATTGTTTAAAATAAGGGCACTTTACTCTTGATATTTTACGGTTTTTTTCAATTTTCTGAAAAATCCTATCATTAGATTTTTTTTAAAAATACGATATTCTTGCTTAACTAACGTTTCTACATAGGGATTAAGCATTTAGAACGAAATCTAATGTCAGAAAATGGCACTTTACTCTTGACATTTTTCGGTTTTTTCAATTTTCTGGGAAATCCTATCATTAGATTTTTTTAAAAATACGATATTCTTGCTTAACTAACGTTTTTACATAGGGATTAAGCATTTAGAACGAATCTAATGTAGGAAAAATGGTACTTTACTCTTGATCGGTACGTTGGGACTTTGAAAATATTCGGGCGTTCCAATCGCTCGTCTGTTGCATCATAGCGCGTCTCGGCGCAATCGACCGATTCGCTCGATCCATTATTTTCGATTTACGGCTAAAATAAATTTTTCTCATTTTATTCAATAACATATTCTTGCTTAATAACTTTTTTACATAGGGATTAAGCATTTAGAACGATACATTGTTTAAAATAAGGGCACTTTACTCTTGACATTTTACGGTTTTTTCAATTTTCTGAAAAATCCTATCATTAGATTTTTTTAAGAATACGATATTCTTGCTTAACTAACGTTTCTACATAGGGATTAAGCATTTAGAACGAAATCTAATGTCAGAAAATGGCACTTTACTCTTGACATTTTTCGGTTTTTTCAATTTTCTGGAAAATCCTATCATTAGATTTTTTAAAAATACGATATTCTTGCTTAACTAACGTTTTTACATAGGGATTAAGTATTTAGAACGAAATCTAATGTAGGAAAATGGTACTTTACTCTTGATCGGTACGTTGGGACTTTGAAAATATTCGGGCGTACGCGGCGCGCTCGGCGCTTCGAACAGCTCCGGTGTCCCCATTATTTTCGATTTACGGCTAAAATAAATTTTTCTAATTTTTTCAATAACATATTCCTGCTAAAATAACTTTTTTACATAGGGATTAAGCATTTAGAACGATACATTGTTTAAAATAAGGGCACTTTACTCTTGACATTTTACGGTTTTTTCAATTTTCTGAAAAATCCTATCATTAGATTTTTTTAAAAATACGATATTCTTGCTTAACTAACGTTTCTACATAGGGATTAAGCATTTAGAACGAAATCTAATGTCAGAAAATGGCACTTTACTCTTGACATTTTACGGTTTTTTTCAATTTTCTGGGAAATCCTATCATTAGATTTTTTTAAAAATACGATATTCTTGCTTAACTAACGTTTTTACATAGGGATTAAGCATTTAGAACGAAATCTAATGTAGGAAAATGGTACTTTACTCTTGATCGGTACGTTGGGACTTTGAAAATATTCGGGCGTTCCAATCGCTCGTCTGTTGCATCATAGCGCGTCTCGGCGCAATCGACCGATTCGCTCGATCCATTATTTTCGATTTACGGCTAAAATAAATTTTTCTCATTTTATTCAATAACATATTCCTGCTTAAATAACTTTTTTACATAGGGATTAAGCATTTAGAACGATACATTGTTTAAAATAAGGGCACTTTACTCTTGACATTTTACGGTTTTTTCAATTTCTGAAAAATCCTATCATTAGATTTTTTTAAAATACGATATTCTTGCTTAACTAACGTTTCTACATAGGGATTAAGCATTTAGAACGAAATCTAATGTCAGAAAATGGCACTTTACTCTTGACATTTTTCGGTTTTTTCAATTTTCTGGGAAATCCTATCATTAGATTTTTTTAAAAATACGATATTCTTGCTTAACTAACGTTTTTACATAGGGATTAAGCATTTAGAACGAAATCTAATGTAGGAAAATGGTACTTTACTCTTGATCGGTACGTTGGGACTTTGAAAATATTCGGGCGTTCCAATCGCTCGTCTGTTGCATCATAGCGCGTCTCGGCGCAATCGACCGATTCGCTCGATCAATTATTTTCGATTTACGGCTAAAATAAATTTTTCTCATTTTATTCATAACATATTCCTGCTTAAATAACTTTTTTACATAAGGATTAAGCATTTAGAACGATACATTGTTTAAAATAAGGGCACTTTACTCTTGACATTTTACGGTTTTTTCAATTTTCTGAAAAATCCTATCATTAGATTTTTTTAAAAATACGATATTCTTGCTTAACTAACGTTTCTACATAGGGATTAAACATTTAGAACGAAATCTAATGTCAGAAAATGGCACTTTACTCTTGACATTTTTCGGTTTTTTCAATTTTCTGGGAAATCCTATCATTAGATTTTTTTAAAAATACGATATTCTTGCTTAACTAACGTTTTTACATAGGGATTAAGCATTTAGAACGAAATCTAATGTAGGAAAATGGTACTTTACTCTTGATCGGTACGTTGGGACTTTGAAAATATTCGGGCGTTCCAATCGCTCGTCTGTTGCATCATAGCGCGTCTCGGCGCAATCGACCGATTCGCTCGATCCATTATTTTCGATTTACGGCTAAAATAAATTTTTCTAATTTTTTTCAATAACATATTCCTGCTTAAATAACTTTTTTACATAGGAATTAAGCATTTAGAACGATACATTGTTTAAAATAAGGGCACTTTACTCTTGACATTTTACGGTTTTTTCAATTTTCTGAAAAATCCTATCATTAGATTTTTTTTAAAAATACGATATTCTTGCTTAACTAACGTTTCTACATAGGGATTAAGCATTTAGAACGAAATCTAATGTCAGAAAAATGGCACTTTACTCTTGACATTTTTCGGTTTTTTCAATTTTCTGGGAAATCCTATCATTAGATTTTTTTAAAAATACGATATTCTTGCTTAACTAACGTTTTTACATAGGGATTAAGCATTTAGAACGAAATCTAATGTAGGAAAATGGTACTTTACTCTTGATCGGTACGTTGGGACTTTGAAAATATTCGGGCGTTCCAATCGCTCGTCTGTTGCATCATAGCGCGTCTCGGCGCAATCGACCGATTCGCTCGATCCATTATTTTCGATTTACGGCTAAAATAAATGTTTCTCATTTTATTCAATAACATATTCCTGCTTAAATAACTTTTTTACATATGGATTAAGCATTTAGAACGATACATTGTTTAAAATAAGGGCACTTTACTCTTGACATTTTACGGTTTTTTCAATTTTCTGAAAAATCCTATCATTAGATTTTTTTAAAAATACGATATTCTTGCTTAACTAACGTTTCTACATAGGGATTAAGCATTTAGAACGAAATCTAATGTCAGAAAATGGCACCTTTACTCTTGACATTTTTCGGTTTTTTCAATTTTCTGGGAAATCCTATCATTAGATTTTTTTAAAAATACGATATTCTTGCTTAACTAACGTTTTTTACATAGGGATTAAGCATTTAGAACGAAATCTAATGTAGGAAAATGGTACTTTACTCTTGATCGGTACGTTGGGACTTTGAAAATATTCGGGCGTTCCAATCGCTCGTCTGTTGCATCATAGCGCGTCTCGGCGCAATCGACCGATTCGCTCGATCCATTATTTTCGATTTACGGCTAAAATAAATTTTTCTCATTTTATTCAATAACATATTCTTGCTTAAATAACTTTTTTACATAGGGATTAAGCATTTAGAACGATACATTGTTTAAAATAAGGGCACTTTACTCTTGACATTTTACGGTTTTTTCAATTTTCTGAAAAATCCTATCATTAGATTTTTTTAAGAATACGATATTCTTGCTTAACTAACGTTTCTACATAGGGATTAAGCATTTAGAACGAAATCTAATGTCAGAAAATGGCACTTTACTCTTGACATTTTTCGGTTTTTTCAATTTTCTGGGAAATCCTATCATTAGATTTTTTTAAAAATACGATATTCTTGCTTAACTAACGTTTTTACATAGGGATTAAGCATTTAGAACGAAATCTAATGTAGGAAAATGGTACTTTACTCTTGATCGGTACGTTGGGACTTTGAAAATATTCGGGCGTTCCAATCGCTCGTCTGTTGCATCATAGCGCGTCTCGGCGCAATCGACCGATTCGCTCGATCCATTATTTTCGATTTACGGCTAAAATAAATTTTTCTCATTTTATTCAATAACATATTCTTGCTTAAATAACTTTTTTACATAGGGATTAAGCATTTAGAACGATACATTGTTTAAAATAAGGGCACTTTACTCTTGACATTTTACGGTTTTTTCAATTTTCTGAAAAATCCTATCATTAGATTTTTTTAAGAATACGATATTCTTGCTTAACTAACGTTTCTACATAGGGATTAAGCATTTAGAACGAAATCTAATGTCAGAAAATGGCACTTTACTCTTGACATTTTCGGTTTTTTCAATTTTCTGGAAAATCCTATCATTAGATTTTTTTTAAAAATACGATATTCTTGCTTAACTAACGTTTTTACATAGGGATTAAGTATTTAGAACGAAATCTAATGTAGGAAAATGGTACTTTACTCTTGATCGGTACGTTGGGACTTTGAAAATATTCGGGCGTACGCGGCGCGCTCGGCGCTTCGAACAGCTCCGTGTCCCCATTATTTTCGATTTACGGCTAAAATAAATTTTTCTAATTTTTTTCAATAACATATTCCTGCTAAAATAACTTTTTTACATAGGGATTAAGCATTTAGAACGATACATTGTTTAAAATAAGGGCACTTTACTCTTGATATTTTACGGTTTTTTCAATTTTCTGAAAAATCCTATCATTAGATTTTTTTAAAAATACGATATTCTTGCTTAACTAACGTTTCTACATAGGGATTAAGCATTTAGAACGAAATCTAATGTCAGAAAATGGCACTTTACTCTTGACATTTTTCGGTTTTTTCAATTTTCTGAAAATCCTATCATTAGATTTTTTTAAAAATACGATATTCTTGCTTAACTAACGTTTTTACATAGGGATTAAGCATTTAGAACGAAATCTAATGTAGGAAAATGGTTCTTTACTCTTGATCGGTACGTTGGGACTTTGAAAATATTCGGGCGTTCCAATCGCTCGTCTGTTGCATCATAGCGCGTCTCGGCGCAATCGACCGATTCGCTCGATCCATTATTTTCGATTTACGGCTAAAATAAATTTTTCTCATTTTATTCAATAACATATTCCTGCTTAAATAACTTTTTTACATAGGGATTAAGCATTTAGAACGATACATTGTTTAAAATAAGGGCACTTTACTCTTGATATTTTACGGTTTTTTCAATTTTCTGAAAAATCCTATCATTAGATTTTTTTTAAAAATACGATATTCTTGCTTAACTAACGTTTCTACATAGGGATTAAGCATTTAGAACGAAATCTAATGTCAGAAAATGGCACTTTACTCTTGACATTTTTCGGTTTTTCAATTTTCTGGGAAATCCTATCATTAGATTTTTTTAAAAATACGATATTCTTGCTTAACTAACGTTTTTACATAGGGATTAAGCATTTAGAACGAAATCTAATGTAGGAAAATGGTACTTTACTCTTGATCGGTACGTTGGGACTTTGGAAAATATTCGGGCGTTCCAATCGCTCGTCTGTTGCATCATAGCGCGTCTCGGCGCAATCGACCGATTCGCTCGATCCATTATTTTCGATTTACGGCTAAAATAAATTTTTCTCATTTTATTCAATAACATATTCTTGCTTAAATAACTTTTTTACATAGGGATTAAGCATTTAGAACGATACATTGTTTAAAATAAGGGCACTTTACTCTTGACATTTTACGGTTTTTTCAATTTTCTGAAAAATCCTATCATTAGATTTTTTTAAGAATACGATATTCTTGCTTAACTAACGTTTCTACATAGGGATTAAGCATTTAGAACGAAATCTAATGTCAGAAAATGGCACTTTACTCTTGACATTTTTCGGTTTTTTCAATTTTCTGGAAAATCCTATCATTAGATTTTTTTAAAAATACGATATTCTTGCTTAACTAACGTTTTTACATAGGGATTAAGTATTTAGAACGAAATCTAATGTAGGAAAATGGTACTTTACTCTTGATCGGTACGTTGGGACTTTGAAAATATTCGGGCGTACGCGGCGCGCTCGGCGCTTCGAACAGCTCCGGTGTCCCCATTATTTTCGATTTACGGCTAAAATAAATTTTTCTAATTTTTTTCAATAACATATTCCTGCTAAAATAACTTTTTTACATAGGGATTAAGCATTTAGAACGATACATTGTTTAAAATAAGGGCACTTTACTCTTGATATTTTACGGTTTTTTCAATTTTCTGAAAAATCCTATCATTAGATTTTTTTAAAAATACGATATTCTTGCTTAACTAACGTTTCTACATAGGGATTAAGCATTTAGAACGAAATCTAATGTCAGAAAATGGCACTTTACTCTTGACATTTTTCGGTTTTTTCAATTTTCTGGGAAATCCTATCATTAGATTTTTTTAAAAATACGATATTCTTGCTTAACTAACGTTTTTACATAGGGATTAAGCATTTAGAACGAAATCTAATGTAGGAAAATGGTACTTTACTCTTGATCGGTACGTTGGGACTTTGAAAATATTCGGGCGTTCCAATCGCTCGTCTGTTGCATCATAGCGCGTCTCGGCGCAATCGACCGATTCGCTCGATCCATTATTTTCGATTACGGCTAAAATAATTTTTCTCATTTTATTCAATAACATATTCCTGCTTAAATAACTTTTTTACATAGGGATTAAGCATTTAGAACGATACATTGTTTAAAATAAGGGCACTTTACTCTTGACATTTTACGGTTTTTTCAATTTTCTGAAAAATCCTATCATTAGATTTTTTTAAAAATACGATATTCTTGCTTAACTAACGTTTCTACATAGGGATTAAGCATTTAGAACGAAATCTAATGTCAGAAAATGGCACTTTACTCTTGACATTTTTCGGTTTTTTCAATTTTCTGGAAAATCCTATCATTAGATTTTTTTAAAAATACGATATTCTTGCTTAACTAACGTTTTTACATAGGGATTAAGCATTTAGAACGAAATCTAATGTAGGAAAATGGTACTTTACTCTTGATCGGTACGTTGGGACTTTGAAAATATTCGGGCGTTCCAATCGCTCGTCTGTTGCATCATAGCGCGTCTCGGCGCAATCGACCGATTCGCTCGATCCATTATTTTCGATTTACGGCTAAAATAAATTTTTCTCATTTTATTCAATAACATATTCCTGCTTAAATAACTTTTTTACATAGGGATTAAGCATTTAGAACGATACATTGTTTAAAATAAGGGCACTTTACTCTTGATATTTTACGGTTTTTTCAATTTTCTGAAAAATCCTATCATTAGATTTTTTTTAAAAATACGATATTCTTGCTTAACTAACGTTTCTACATAGGGATTAAGCATTTAGAACGAAATCTAATGTCAGAAAATGGCACTTTACTCTTGACATTTTTCGGTTTTTTCAATTTTCTGGGAAATCCTATCATTAGATTTTTTTAAAAATACGATATTCTTGCTTAACTAACGTTTTTACATAGGGATTAAGCATTTAGAACGAAATCTAATGTAGGAAAATGGTACTTTACTCTTGATCGGTACGTTGGGACTTTGAAAATATTCGGGCGTTCCAATCGCTCGTCTGTTGCATCATAGCGCGTCTCGGCGCAATCGACCGATTCGCTCGATCCATTATTTTCGATTTACGGCTAAAATAAATTTTTCTCATTTTATTCAATAACATATTCTTGCTTAAATAACTTTTTTACATAGGGATTAAGCATTTAGAACGATACATTGTTTAAAATAAGGGCACTTTACTCTTGACATTTTACGGTTTTTTCAATTTTCTGAAAAATCCTATCATTAGATTTTTTTAAGAATACGATATTCTTGCTTAACTAACGTTTCTACATAGGGATTAAGCATTTAGAACGAAATCTAATGTCAGAAAATGGCACTTTACTCTTGACATTTTTCGGTTTTTTCAATTTTCTGGAAAATCCTATCATTAGATTTTTTTAAAAATACGATATTCTTGCTTAACTAACGTTTTTACATAGGGATTAAGTATTTAGAACGAAATCTAATGTAGGAAAATGGTACTTTACTCTTGATCGGTACGTTGGGACTTTGAAAATATTCGGGCGTACGCGGCGCGCTCGGCGCTTCGAACAGCTCCGGTGTCCCCATTATTTTCGATTTACGGCTAAAATAAATTTTTCTAATTTTTTTCAATAACATATTCCTGCTAAAATAACTTTTTTACATAGGGATTAAGCATTTAGAACGATACATTGTTTAAAATAAGGGCACTTTACTCTTGACATTTTACGGTTTTTTCAATTTTCTGAAAAATCCTATCATTAGATTTTTTTAAAAATACGATATTCTTGCTTAACTAACGTTTCTACATAGGGATTAAGCATTTAGAACGAAATCTAATGTCAGAAAATGGCACTTTACTCTTGACATTTTACGGTTTTTTCAATTTTCTGGGAAATCCTATCATTAGATTTTTTTAAAAATACGATATTCTTGCTTAACTAACGTTTTTACATAGGGATTAAGCATTTAGAACGAAATCTAATGTAGGAAAATGGTACTTTACTCTTGATCGGTACGTTGGGACTTTGAAAATATTCGGGCGTTCCAATCGCTCGTCTGTTGCATCATAGCGCGTCTCGGCGCAATCGACCGATTCGCTCGATCCATTATTTTCGATTTACGGCTAAAATAAATTTTTCTCATTTTATTCAATAACATATTCCTGCTTAAATAACTTTTTTACATAGGGATTAAGCATTTAGAACGATACATTGTTTAAAATAAGGGCACTTTACTCTTGACATTTTACGGTTTTTTCAATTTTCTGAAAAATCCTATCATTAGATTTTTTTAAAAATACGATATTCTTGCTTAACTAACGTTTCTACATAGGGATTAAGCATTTAGAACGAAATCTAATGTCAGAAAATGGCACTTTACTCTTGACATTTTTCGGTTTTTTCAATTTTCTGGGAAATCCTATCATTAGATTTTTTTAAAAATACGATATTCTTGCTTAACTAACGTTTTTACATAGGGATTAAGCATTTAGAACGAAATCTAATGTAGGAAAATGGTACTTTACTCTTGATCGGTACGTTGGGACTTTGAAAATATTCGGGCGTTCCAATCGCTCGTCTGTTGCATCATAGCGCGTCTCGGCGCAATCGACCGATTCGCTCGATCAATTATTTTCGATTTACGGCTAAAATAAATTTTTCTCATTTTATTCAATAACATATTCCTGCTTAAATAACTTTTTTACATATGGATTAAGCATTTAGAACGATACATTGTTTAAAATAAGGGCACTTTACTCTTGACATTTTACGGTTTTTTCAATTTTCTGAAAAATCCTATCATTAGATTTTTTTAAAAATACGATATTCTTGCTTAACTAACGTTTCTACATAGGGATTAAACATTTAGAACGAAATCTAATGTCAGAAAATGGCACTTTACTCTTGACATTTTTCGGTTTTTTCAATTTTCTGGGAAATCCTATCATTAGATTTTTTTAAAAATACGATATTCTTGCTTAACTAACGTTTTTACATAGGGATTAAGCATTTAGAACGAAATCTAATGTAGGAAAATGGTACTTTACTCTTGATCGGTACGTTGGGACTTTGAAAATATTCGGGCGTTCCAATCGCTCGTCTGTTGCATCATAGCGCGTCTCGGCGCAATCGACCGATTCGCTCGATCCATTATTTTCGATTTACGGCTAAAATAAATTTTTCTAATTTTTTTCAATAACATATTCCTGCTTAAATAACTTTTTTACATAGGAATTAAGCATTTAGAACGATACATTGTTTAAAATAAGGGCACTTTACTCTTGACATTTTACGGTTTTTTCAATTTTCTGAAAAATCCTATCATTAGATTTTTTTAAAAATACGATATTCTTGCTTAACTAACGTTTCTACATAGGGATTAAGCATTTAGAACGAAATCTAATGTCAGAAAATGGCACTTTACTCTTGACATTTTTCGGTTTTTTCAATTTTCTGGGAAATCCTATCATTAGATTTTTTTAAAAATACGATATTCTTGCTTAACTAACGTTTTTACATAGGGATTAAGCATTTAGAACGAAATCTAATGTAGGAAAATGGTACTTTACTCTTGATCGGTACGTTGGGACTTTGAAAATATTCGGGCGTTCCAATCGCTCGTCTGTTGCATCATAGCGCGTCTCGGCGCAATCGACCGATTCGCTCGATCCATTATTTTCGATTTACGGCTAAAATAAATTTTTCTCATTTTATTCAATAACATATTCCTGCTTAAATAACTTTTTTACATATGGATTAAGCATTTAGAACGATACATTGTTTAAAATAAGGGCACTTTACTCTTGACATTTTACGGTTTTTTCAATTTTCTGAAAAATCCTATCATTAGATTTTTTTAAAAATACGATATTCTTGCTTAACTAACGTTTCTACATAGGGATTAAGCATTTAGAACGAAATCTAATGTCAGAAAATGGCACTTTACTCTTGACATTTTTCGGTTTTTTCAATTTTCTGGGAAATCCTATCATTAGATTTTTTTAAAAATACGATATTCTTGCTTAACTAACGTTTTTACATAGGGATTAAGCATTTAGAACGAAATCTAATGTAGGAAAATGGTACTTTACTCTTGATCGGTACGTTGGGACTTTGAAAATATTCGGGCGTTCCAATCGCTCGTCTGTTGCATCATAGCGCGTCTCGGCGCAATCGACCGATTCGCTCGATCCATTATTTTCGATTTACGGCTAAAATAAATTTTTCTCATTTTATTCAATAACATATTCTTGCTTAAATAACTTTTTTACATAGGGATTAAGCATTTAGAACGATACATTGTTTAAAATAAGGGCACTTTACTCTTGACATTTTACGGTTTTTTCAATTTTCTGAAAAATCCTATCATTAGATTTTTTTAAGAATACGATATTCTTGCTTAACTAACGTTTCTACATAGGGATTAAGCATTTAGAACGAAATCTAATGTCAGAAAATGGCACTTTACTCTTGACATTTTTCGGTTTTTTCAATTTTCTGGAAAATCCTATCATTAGATTTTTTTAAAAATACGATATTCTTGCTTAACTAACGTTTTTACATAGGGATTAAGCATTTAGAACGAAATCTAATGTAGGAAAATGGTACTTTACTCTTGATCGGTACGTTGGGACTTTGAAAATATTCGGGCGTACGCGGCGCGCTCGGCGCTTCGAACAGCTCCGGTGTCCCCATTATTTTCGATTTACGGCTAAAATAAATTTTTCTAATTTTTTTCAATAACATATTCCTGCTAAAATAACTTTTTTACATAGGGATTAAGCATTTAGAACGATACATTGTTTAAAATAAGGGCACTTTACTCTTGACATTTTACGGTTTTTTCAATTTTCTGAAAAATCCTATCATTAGATTTTTTTAAAAATACGATATTCTTGCTTAACTAACGTTTCTACATAGGGATTAAGCATTTAGAACGAAATCTAATGTCAGAAAATGGCACTTTACTCTTGACATTTTACGGTTTTTTCAATTTTCTGGGAAATCCTATCATTAGATTTTTTTAAAAATACGATATTCTTGCTTAACTAACGTTTTTACATAGGGATTAAGCATTTAGAACGAAATCTAATGTAGGAAAATGGTACTTTACTCTTGATCGGTACGTTGGGACTTGGAAAATATTCGGCCGTACGCGGCGCGTCTCGGCGCTTCGAACAGCTCCGGTGTCCCCATTATTTTCGATTTACGGCTAAAATAAATTTTTCTAATTTTTTTCAATTACATATTCTTGCTTAGATAACTTTTTTACATAGGGATTAAGCATTTAGAACGACATATTGTTTAAAATAATGGTACTTTACTCTTGTGATTTTTCGGTTTTTTTTGATTATTTGGAAAAATAAATTTTTGTAATTTTTTTAAATACGATATTCGTGATCAGTGAACGATTTCACATATGGATTAAGCATTTAGAATCGTGCGGAAGCGTTATTAAAAAAGTTTACTCGATGCGATGGGACTTTGAAAAGTTTGTGAAAATTTTCATATTGGGAAAAAATGTGTAATTTTTTGTCTAGTTTACGGTAGTGTAATTTATTTTAATGTTTACTATAAATTTTTTTTTCGTTCGTTCACGCGCTATGTTACAACAGCACGGCCGGGCGGTCTGTTGCCGCGGCGGTTTACACTCATAAGCGCGCGTGCTATTCGGCCGGCGGCGCCGGCGTCCTTGCCGGCCGTTCGGTATCTATAAGAGATACACGGTCCGTGCGAGGCGGACGGAGCAGAGCGGGTTTTGGGCCAATTCTACGATCTCGGTCGAGAAGCTGTCTCAGAGCTCCTTCGGGGCTTCGGTCCTGACTGTTTCGTGCCGTTTACGTTACGGACTTTTCTCCACACAGCGTGGCCACGGGTCGGTGTCTTTGACCGAATGGCCCATATGTGGCAAGCCCTACGGGGTTGGTTACCCGTATGCACTTTGTATGTATACTCGTACTCACTGAGCAATCGACTCTTCTGTCCGAGCGATGGAAAAATTTTTTAAAATGCATCTGTAAGATTTGGAAGCAAATCGTACCAATTGAAAACTGTGGCTAAAATGAATAGCCCAGTGGAGAGAGAAAACTATCAAAAAACTGATTTTTTAAATCAAGAGGTGTCAGAAATCGAAATGCCTAGCGCGAGCGGAAGAACACGCTTTCTCGCCAGTCCAGCATGTGTCCTGTCCGTTCTTCCTCGGCTTGCCGATTTTGCCCAGATCAGAGGTTTCGTGCTTCCGGCGGTCAGAAGATCAGCGTGAGCGTACGCGCTTCCACGACTATGGCATCACCCATGTACTTTTTCCTTTGAATATATTTGAGTACATAAAAAATATTAAAACATATAGAGAGAACTGTGTCTTGGATCTTAAAAATTTGTCAATAGCGATGATATATTATTACTTAACTTGAAGTATTTGTACGTTTTAGCTGGGACGTACATTTATCTTACAAGATGTTAATAGCGAGACTCTTGAAGATAAAATTATCTTGTGATTTTATGAAGGCAAAGATAGAAACGTACGAAGCTGGCGTACGTAGAAAAATGTGATTTTACGATAGAACAAAAATATAATACGTACGTTTTTGGGCGTACGGTAAAATATCTGTATGGTAGAAAAATGAAAGAAATTGAGCGTTAAAGAAGATATGTTACAAGCGCGGAATGTGGCAAAACTTGTACATATTTGAAAGAGAAAAGTGGTGTGTCGACCTGACATATATATATGAAACAGGCGACGATGGAAAAGGATTTAAATTTTGTCCATTTTATATATACATATTGTATAGTTCCCTGGTTGATCCTGCCAGTAGTCATATGCTTGTCTCAAAGATTAAGCCATGCATGTCTCAGTACATGCCGTATTAAGGTGAAACCGCGAATGGCTCATTAAATCAGTTATGGTTTCTTAGATCGTACTAAAATTTACTTGGATAACTGTGGTAATTCTAGAGCTAATACATGCAAAACAGAGTTCCGACCAGAGATGGTAGGAACGCTTTTATTAGATCAAAACCAATCGGTGGCGGGTGTTTACACTCGTCCATCGTTTGCTTTGGTGACTCTGAATAACTTTGTGCTGATCGCATGGTCTTATAGCACCGGCGACGCATCTTTCAAATGTCTGCCTTATCAACTGTCGATGGTAGGTTCTGCGCCTACCATGGTTGTAACGGGTAACGGGGAATCAGGGTTCGATTCCGGAGAGGGAGCCTGAGAAACGGCTACCACATCCAAGGAAGGCAGCAGGCGCGCAAATTACCCACTCCCGGCACGGGGAGGTAGTGACGAAAAATAACGATACGGGACTCATCCGAGGCCCCGTAATCGGAATGAGTACACTTTAAATCCTTTAACGAGGATCCATTGGAGGGCAAGTCTGGTGCCAGCAGCCGCGGTAATTCCAGCTCCAATAGCGTATATTAAAGTTGTTGCGGTTAAAAAGCTCGTAGTTGAATCTGTGTGTCACAGTGTCGGTTCATCGCTCGCGGTGTTTAACTGGCATTATGTGGTACGTCCTACCGGTGGGCTTTGCTCTTCACGGGGCGGTCCAACTAATATCCCATCGCGGTGCTCTTCACTGAGTGTCGAGGTGGGCCGGTACGTTTACTTTGAACAAATTAGAGTGCTCAAAGCAGGCTACCTTCGCCTGAATACTGTGTGCATGGAATAATGGAATAGGACCTCGGTTCTATTTTGTTGGTTTTCGGAACCCCGAGGTAATGATTAATAGGGACAGATGGGGGCATTCGTATTGCGACGTTAGAGGTGAAATTCTTGGATCGTCGCAAGACGGACAGAAGCGAAAGCATTTGCCAAAAATGTTTTCATTAATCAAGAACGAAAGTTAGAGGTTCGAAGGCGATCAGATACCGCCCTAGTTCTAACCATAAACGATGCCAGCTAGCGATCCGCCGAAGTTCCTACGATGACTCGGCGGGCAGCTTCCGGGAAACCAAAGCTTTTGGGTTCCGGGGGAAGTATGGTTGCAAAGCTGAAACTTAAAGGAATTGACGGAAGGGCACCACCAGGAGTGGAGCCTGCGGCTTAATTTGACTCAACACGGGAAACCTCACCAGGCCCGGACACCGGAAGGATTGACAGATTGATAGCTCTTTCTTGATTCGGTGGGTGGTGGTGCATGGCCGTTCTTAGTTGGTGGAGCGATTTGTCTGGTTAATTCCGATAACGAACGAGACTCTAGCCTGCTAAATAGACGTAATTATGGTATCTCGAAGGCTCTCGGCTTCTGCCGGTGGGGTTTTTACTACCAACGTACAAACAAATCTTCTTAGAGGGACAGGCGGCTTCTAGCCGCACGAGATTGAGCAATAACAGGTCTGTGATGCCCTTAGATGTTCTGGGCCGCACGCGCGCTACACTGAAGGAATCAGCGTGTGTTCCCTGGCCGAAAGGCCCGGGTAACCCGCTGAACCTCCTTCGTGCTAGGGATTGGGGCTTGCAATTATTCCCCATGAACGAGGAATTCCCAGTAAGCGCGAGTCATAAGCTCGCGTTGATTACGTCCCTGCCCTTTGTACACACCGCCCGTCGCTACTACCGATTGAATGATTTAGTGAGGTCTTCGGACTGGTGCGCGGCAATGTTTCGGCATTGCCGATGATGCCGGGAAGATGACCAAACTTGATTATTTAGAGGAAGTAAAAGTCGTAACAAGGTTTCCGTAGGTGAACCTGCGGAAGGATCATTACAATGTTCCAATATATCTCAAAGAGAGAGGAGAGGAGGAGAGAAAATGAATTCGATTAGTTTGTGGATAAGAATTCATATAAAAAAAAAAGATATTGTTGAGCCCGCCAGATCATTCGTGCGTGATTTACACGGCCAGACGTGTGTACTACACGTATTAGGCCTTTGATCTGCGTTGCGTAGGCCACAACAAATCTTTCAAAGAGAGAGAGATATATGTGTTGTTGGGGTTTGTGATTATGAAGGTGCCCCAACGCACAAAAATATATAAAAATGTACAAAGTTGGGATGTGGTGTGGTGGAGAAGAGTTGGGCCCGACCAGATCATTCGTGCGTGATTTACACGGCAGACGTGTGTACTACACGTATTAGGCCTTTGATCTGCGTTGCGTAGGCCATCTTCCTTCCAAGACACACACGTGTTGGGGTTTGTGTGATTTTATGATAGTGCCTCAACACGGAAAAATAAGCGTACGAGAAGAGTTGGGCCCGACCAGATCATTCGTGCGTGATTTATACACGGCCAGACGCGTATTATATTACACGTATTAGGCCTTTGATCTGCGTTGCGTAGGCCATCTTCTCGATAGAGAGAAAGCCAATGTATTCTTTTTTCTTTCTTTACACACACACACACAGTTGTAGTAGGACAGGGAGGGATGCGAGCGTGCTAATCACGCTTCCTCAAGTCTTCGCTGTGGTGTAAAAAAAAAAGAAAAAAAGGAATCGTTGGGAAAGTCCAAAGGACGAAAATATCGGGCAGTCTGAAGATAACTTAATGCTCGTTTACATTGGTATCAAGAGAGACCGGCTTGTGTAGCTCGTTTCAATGCTGTGTCGTTGTCATTGACACCCTACTCTGTTGCGCGCTAGTGGCAGCATGAGCGTGGGACGTATATATATATGACACCCAGCTAGAGCCGGCCGTGAGTCCGTCCGGTGTAAATAACGACGAAAGGAGAGAGAAACTTTTCGAATCCAGTATCGGGTTGATAATTGTCCAGTTTGAATATCCATATCCCCGTCGTTTTTGGAGGTGATATACTCTCTGTGTTTCTTCGATAGAAGGCTTTTCAATGTTCTATTCGCTCCGACCGTCGAACTTGCAAGAAAACAGTGGTTTTGGATTTGCTCGTACATATATATATGGTTTCGACGGAAATATCTCGTTCTTTAAGGGACAATTATGTCGTTGTACGACGACTCCCGAATCTCCTTCGCGCGCTGGTTGGAGCTCTTCGGGTATCGGCTTGTTCCGAAATATAACACAAAAATGTGGTGGATAGCAAATACACATTATATATATGAGAGAATAAAAGGGAAAAATTACCCTGAACGGTGGATCACTTGGCTCGTGGGTCGATGAAGAACGCAGCTAATTGCGCGTCAACGTGTGAACTGCAGGACACATGAACATCGACATTTCGAACGCACATTGCGGTCCACGGATACAATTCCTGGACCACGCCTGGCTGAGGGTCGTTTACGTACTTATAAACTGCTTGCGTTGATGGCACTTGTTGCCTATATACGTACGAGCGAATGATGGGCGCTTCGTCGGCGTTTGTCGCGGTCCTATGAATATTGAGAAATTTTACGTACGTCTAACAGTCTTCGAGAGAGATGGAAATCGTGTTCGAACTAGCGTGAGTGTGGAAGGCGGTGTCGTGTGTCGTATATGTTTTATATACGTCCGCCCGTCTGAAACACCGCTTCGAAGCGGTGACAAAATCTTTTTCGGGACGATTCGTATCCGTAGAACTATCGAGATTTCACTGGTACATTTTCAACGCGCTCCCGACGTCGCCTGAAATGAAACGAGATGGGTTTAACCCACGAAAGCGTACTACACGAGTCTGTCCTATGTGAAGACTGTGTA
>NW_027476769.1:20000-22500 GCF_051020955.1 Megalopta genalis
GAAGCTCTGACGAGTAGGAGGGTCGCGACGGTGTGCGCAGAAGGGTCTGGGCGTGAGCCTGCCTGGAGCCGCCGTCGGCGCAGATCTTGGTGGTAGTAGCAAATACTCCAGCGAGGCCCTGGAGGACTGACGTGGAGAAGGGTTTCGTGTGAACAGCCGTTGCACACGAGTCAGTCGATCCTAAGCCCTAAGAGAAATCCTATGTAGATGAGGTGTCCTAAGACGTTAAACACTTGTAAAAAAAACGCAGCTATTTTATTTTTTTATTATTATATAAATCGCAGCATATTTTGTTATTATATACATGCACAAAAAACACCCATTGGGCGAAAGGGAATCCGGTTTCTATTCCGGAACCCGGCAGCGGAACCGCATACCATTCGGGCCCTCGTAAGAGTGTTCGTCGGGGTAACCCAAAATGACCTGGAGACGCCGTCGGGAGATCCGGGGAGAGTTTTCTTTTCTGTATAAGCGTTCGAGTTCCCTGGAAACCTCTAGCAGGGAGATAGGGTTTGGAACGCGAAGAGCACCGCAGTTGCGGCGGTGTCCGGATCATCCCCTCGGACCTTGAAAATCCAGGAGAGGGCCACGTGGAGGTGTCGCGCCGGTTCGTACCCATATCCGCAGCAGGTCTCCAAGGTAAAGAGCCTCTAGTCGATAGATTAATGTAGGTAAGGGAAGTCGGCAAATTGGATCCGTAACTTCGGGATAAGGATTGGCTCTGAGGAGCGGGGCGTGTCGGGCTTGGTCGGGAAGCGGGTCTGGCTGACGTGCCGGGCCTGGGCGAGGTGAACGGCTCTCGTGGCTGGGATCCGAGCTCGGTCCCGTGCCTTGGCCTCCCGCGGATCTTCCTTGCTGCGAGGCTTCCGTGGCGTTTCCCATCGGTGCGGTCGTCCTCTTCGGCCGCCATTCAACGCTCAGCTCAGAACTGGCACGGACTAGGGGAATCCGACTGTCTAATTAAAACAAAGCATTGCGATGGCCCCCACGGGTGTTGACGCAATGTGATTTCTGCCCAGTGCTCTGAATGTCAACGTGAAGAAATTCAAAAAAGCGCGGGTAAACGGCGGGAGTAACTATGACTCTCTCGTGGTTCCCGCCACGAGTACCCCGTCTGGGGGAAACTAATGCTGCCTCTGTGATGGATTGGGGCAATCGCGTGTAAGGTGAATCGAAAGCCTTGTCGGGTGGTGATGGAAGGTTCTCGGACCAACGTCATCATTCGGCGGGGTCGAAGAGGATCTAAGCATCAGCGGTTGTTTGAGGGTTAGCGACCTCACCTCCCAGAGCTAGGGCAGAGAGGCCCTTGCATTGACTGGAGTCGTGGTACGAAGTGCCCAAATAAATTAAATAAATAAATGGATAGACTAAATTTTAGAGCTGAGTACTTGGTGCTCCTTAAGATATCGAAGTTTAAAACGGTGTGGTTGAAGTTAGAGCTAGACAAGGCAGGGGCTTCTCTGCTCTTGGATTGGATATGACAACTAGGCTATGCATTTGGATATGATTAGATACAATTGGACAAAATAAGAACGGCATCACAAACATATAACATGTTCGACAGTATAGATGAAGAAGCCTCGGACGTAGAGGTCCCCGGCCCTGGGGCCTCTGCGGCGGACTCGTCCGCTATGAATAGGAGGGCCATTGTTGACGACCCTAGCAATCCTAATGGACATGAGTTTGATTATCTATTGGATCTACCATCGAGTGGACAGATACGCTGCCAGGCATGTACTGGCAATGATAGACGCTTCCTAGGGGAGAACGACTGGATCAGACATGCAAATGAACACCACCCTGACCTGAAAGTGGGTTGGAGATGCAGGGGATGTGGTAAAACCTTTCCAAAGATTCATAGCTGCAGGTGCCACATCCCCAAATGCAAAGGCAGGGTGGAAACGGAAATAATGACGGGATTCGGTTGTTCGACCTGTGGGAGCGTCTTTAAAACCCAAAAGGGACTGTCGCAGCATGAGAGAATCCGGCACCCGGCTGTGAGGAACCTAAAGAGGTTAATACTAGCAAGCGGACCCTCTTCTAGACCGGTCACTAGAGCCTCGGTCTGGTCTGAAGAGGAAACACAGTTGCTCATTCGCTTGAATGAGCAATATAAACATGAAAAGCAACCTAATGCGAAAATCCGCCAGTTCCTCACAACCAAAACTCTCAAGCAAATAAGCGACAAAAGGAGGCTCCTGTCCACTCGAAGGTTCGAGAGTGTGGTAGAGGAGCCAGACTCCGACTCATCATCCAGCGGATCAGACTTTCTAGATGCAGTAGAGGACCCCCTGGATGCTCAGGATGAAAGTGATTGGAAGGAGGGCTTCAGGTGGGCAATCCTTGAGAATCCGCTGGGTGATGATCATGAACTAAGGGGCATAGAGGAGTCAATTGCAATGCTGGCCGGATCGGAGGAACCACACTCACTAGAGATCGAGCGAATATTAGAGAAATTATTGGACAAAATGGAGCTGGAAAAAGAAAAAACGGACAGCTC
>NW_027476769.1:27500-52500 GCF_051020955.1 Megalopta genalis
GCTTCCTATTGGTCAGTCGCGTTTCCGTGCCCAACCGAGCACAGGCCGGAATGCCGCTGATGTTGGCTCTATTTTCCAAAGCAACACGCCGCTGGCACTTTGTGTTTTTCAAGGTTACGGAAAGCAATACGCCGCTGGTACGAACCAATACGCCGCTGGAAAAAAAAGCAATACGCCGCTGGTACGAACCAATACGCCGCTGGAAAAAAAGCAATACGCCGCTGGTACGAACCAATACGCCGCTGGTACTTTGTAATAAGAATTACATTATAAGATAGAAAGCACTACGCCGCTGGACATAAAATCTCCATTATCCGAACGAAAGCAATACGCCGCTGGTACTTTATTTTATTATAATAATTTAATTATAAGACAGAAACCGCTGATACTTGGTTGTAAAATCTCCATTATCCGAACGAAAGTAACACGCCGCTGGTACTTTATTTTATTATAATAATTTAATTATAAGACAGAAACCGCTGATACTTGGTTGTAAAATCTCCATTATCCGAACGAAAGTAACACGCCGCTGGTACTTTATTTTATTATAATAATTTAATTATAAGACAGAAACCGCTGGTACTTGGTTGTAAAATCTCCATTATCCGAACGAAAGCAATACGCCGTTGGTACTTGGTTATAAAATTTTCATTACAAGATAGAAAGCAATATGCCGCTGGTTATATTAATGTAATCTTATGGAAAGCATTACGCCGCTGGAACTTTGACCATTGCAATAATCGATCGGAAGCTATACACAGCAAGGAATACGAATATTATACCAAGAGATCGAAAACAATACGCTGTTCGGACGTTTTGACTAGCTGTCGCACAGTGCAGACGCGCCGACCCGTCGCTCCGCATTTCGAGCGCAATTTCAGTGGTTTTTCAGTTCAGAAAATTACAGAGAGTGTTTGGTTGTGTTGCAGGAGTCAAACTGAATGATTTGATGCATAAAGTTTAATTAAACTCCCATTACTTTGCCGGGAAACATCGATTATTCCGATCTAGAAAGAGACAGAGACAGTCGATCCGCGTTATGTTAAATATTTCAAGGTTCCCGATTCCACAAAATTATAAAAAGTATACGGCTGTGTAGCGGGGATCAAAACGAGTAATTTCATGTATAAAGTTTAATTAATCTCCCAATAGTTTGCCGGGAAACATCGATTATTCCGATCTAGAAAGAGACAGAGATAGTCGATCCGCGTTATGTTAAATATTGCAAGGTTCCCGATTCCACAAAATTATAAAAAGTATACGGCTGTGTAGCGGGGATCAAAACGAGTAATTTCATGTATAAAGTTTAATTAAACTCCCAATAGTTTGCCGGGAAACATCGATTCTTCCGATCTAGAAAGAGACAGAGACAGACGATCCGCGTTATGTTAAATATTTCAAGGTTCCCGATTCCACAAAATTATAAAAAGTATACGGCTGTGTAGCGGGGATCAAAACGAGTAATTTCATGTATAAAGTTTAATTAATCTCTCAATAGTTTGCCGGGAAACATCGATTATTCCGATCTAGAAAGAGACAGAGACAGACGATCCGCGTTATGTTAAATATTTCAAGGTTCCCGATTCCACAAAATTATAAAAAGTATACGGCTGTGTAGCGGGGATCAAAACGAGTAATTTCATGTATATTGTTTAATTAATCTCCCAATAGTTTGCCGGGAAACAACGATTATTCCGATCTAGAAAGAGACAGAGACAGACGATCCGCGTTATGTTAAATATTTCAAGGTTCCCGATTCCACAAAATTATAAAAAGTATACGGCTGTGTAGCGGGGATCAAAACGAGTAATTTCATGTATAAAGTTTAATTAATCTCCCAATAGTTTGCCGGGAAACATCGATTATTCCGATCTAGAAAGAGACAGAGATAGTCGATCCGCGTTATGTTAAATATTGCAAGGTTCCCGATTCCACAAAATTATAAAAAGTATACGGCTGTGTAGCGGGGATCAAAACGAGTAATTTCATGTATAAAGTTTAATTAAACTCCCAATAGTTTGCCGGGAAACATCGATTCTTCCGATCTAGAAAGAGACAGAGACAGACGATCCGCGTTATGTTAAATATTTCAAGGTTCCCGATTCCACAAAATTATAAAAAGTATACGGCTGTGTAGCGGGGATCAAAACGAGTAATTTCATGTATAAAGTTTAATTAAACTCCCAATAGTTTGCCGGGAAACATCGATTCTTCCGATCTAGAAAGAGACAGAGACAGACGATCCGCGTTATGTTAAATATTTCAAGGTTCCCGATTCCACAAAATTATAAAAAGTATACGGCTGTGTAGCGGGGATCAAAACGAGTAATTTCATGTATAAAGTTTAATTAAACTCCCAATAGTTTGCCGGGAAACATCGATTCTTCCGATCTAGAAAGAGACAGAGACAGACGATCCGCGTTATGTTAAATATTTCAAGGTTCCCGATTCCACAAAATTATAAAAAGTATACGGCTGTGTAGCGGGGATCAAAACGAGTAATTTCATGTATAAAGTTTAATTAATCTCCCAATAGTTTGCCGGGAAACATCGATTCTCCCGATCTAGAAAGAGACAGAGACAGACGATCCGCGTTATGTTAAATATTTCAAGGTTCCCGATTCCACAAAATTATAAAAAGTATACGGCTGTGTAGCGGGGATCAAAACGAGTAATTTCATGTATAAAGTTTAATTAAACTCCCAATAGTTTGCCGGGAAACATCGATTCTTCCGATCTAGAAAGAGACAGAGACAGACGATCCGCGTTATGTTAAATATTTCAAGGTTCCCGATTCCACAAAATTATAAAAAGTATACGGCTGTGTAGCAGGGATCAGAACGCGTAATTTCATGTATAAAGTTTAATTAAACTCCCAATAGTTTGTCGGGAAACATCGATAGTTCGATCGCGCGAGAGAGACAGAGAAACGAACAGTCTTTTTTTCGATTTACGGCTAAAATAAATTTTTCTAATTTTTTTCAATAACATATTCCTGCTAAAATAACTTTTTTACATAGGGATTAAGCATTTAGAACGATACATTGTTTAAAATAAGGGCACTTTACTCTTGACATTTTACGGTTTTTTCAATTTTCTGAAAAATCCTATCATTAGATTTTTTTAAGAATACGATATTCTTGCTTAACTAACGTTTCTACATAGGGATTAAGCATTTAGAACGAAATCTAATGTCAGAAAATGGCACTTTACTCTTGACATTTTTCGGTTTTTTCAATTTTCTGGAAAATCCTATCATTAGATTTTTTTAAAAATACGATATTCTTGCTTAACTAACGTTTTTACATAGGGATTAAGTATTTAGAACGAAATCTAATGTAGGAAAATGGTACTTTACTCTTGATCGGTACGTTGGGACTTTGAAAATATTCGGGCGTTCCAATCGCTCGTCTGTTGCATCATAGCGCGTCTCGGCGCAATCGACCGATTCGCTCGATCCATTATTTTCGATTTACGGCTAAAATAAATTTTTCTCATTTTATTCAATAACATATTCTTGCTAAAATAACTTTTTTACATAGGGATTAAGCATTTAGAACGATACATTGTTTAAAATAAGGGCACTTTACTCTTGACATTTTACGGTTTTTTCAATTTTCTGAAAAATCCTATCATTAGATTTTTTTAAGAATACGATATTCTTGCTTAACTAACGTTTTTACATAGGGATTAAGTATTTAGAACGAAATCTAATGTAGGAAAATGGTACTTTACTCTTGATCGGTACGTTGGGACTTTGAAAATATTCGGGCGTACGCGGCGCGCTCGGCGCTTCGAACAGCTCCGGTGTCCCCATTATTTTCGATTTACGGCTAAAATAAATTTTTCTAATTTTTTTCAATAACATATTCCTGCTAAAATAACTTTTTTACATAGGGATTAAGCATTTAGAACGATACATTGTTTAAAATAAGGGCACTTTACTCTTGATATTTTACGGTTTTTTCAATTTTCTGAAAAATCCTATCATTAGATTTTTTTAAAAATACGATATTCTTGCTTAACTAACGTTTCTACATAGGGATTAAGCATTTAGAACGAAATCTAATGTCAGAAAATGGCACTTTACTCTTGACATTTTTCGGTTTTTTCAATTTTCTGGGAAATCCTATCATTAGATTTTTTTAAAAATACGATATTCTTGCTTAACTAACGTTTTTACATAGGGATTAAGCATTTAGAACGAAATCTAATGTCAGAAAATGGCACTTTACTCTTGACATTTTTCGGTTTTTTCAATTTTCTGGAAAATCCTATCATTAGATTTTTTTAAAAATACGATATTCTTGCTTAACTAACGTTTTTACATAGGGATTAAGCATTTAGAACGAAATCTAATGTAGGAAAATGGTACTTTACTCTTGATCGGTACGTTGGGACTTTGAAAATATTCGGGCGTACGCGGCGCGCTCGGCGCTTCGAACAGCTCCGGTGTCCCCATTATTTTCGATTTACGGCTAAAATAAATTTTTCTAATTTTTTTCAATAACATATTCCTGCTAAAATAACTTTTTTACATAGGGATTAAGCATTTAGAACGATACATTGTTTAAAATAAGGGCACTTTACTCTTGATATTTTACGGTTTTTTCAATTTTCTGAAAAATCCTATCATTAGATTTTTTTAAAAATACGGTATTCTTGCTTAACTAACGTTTCTACATAGGGATTAAGCATTTAGAACGAAATCTAATGTCAGAAAATGGCACTTTACTCTTGACATTTTTCGGTTTTTTCAATTTTCTGGGAAATCCTATCATTAGATTTTTTTAAAAATACGATATTCTTGCTTAACTAACGTTTTTACATAGGGATTAAGCATTTAGAACGAAATCTAATGTAGGAAAATGGTACTTTACTCTTGATCGGTACGTTGGGACTTTGAAAATATTCGGGCGTTCCAATCGCTCGTCTGTTGCATCATAGCGCGTCTCGGCGCAATCGACCGATTCGCTCGATCCATTATTTTCGATTTACGGCTAAAATAAATTTTTCTCATTTTATTCAATAACATATTCCTGCTTAAATAACTTTTTTACATAGGGATTAAGCATTTAGAACGATACATTGTTTAAAATAAGGGCACTTTACTCTTGACATTTTACGGTTTTTTCAATTTTCTGAAAAATCCTATCATTAGATTTTTTTAAAAATACGATATTCTTGCTTAACTAACGTTTCTACATAGGGATTAAGCATTTAGAACGAAATCTAATGTCAGAAAATGGCACTTTACTCTTGACATTTTTCGGTTTTTTCAATTTTCTGGAAAATCCTATCATTAGATTTTTTTAAAAATACGATATTCTTGCTTAACTAACGTTTTTACATAGGGATTAAGCATTTAGAACGAAATCTAATGTAGGAAAATGGTACTTTACTCTTGATCGGTACGTTGGGACTTTGAAAATATTCGGGCGTTCCAATCGCTCGTCTGTTGCATCATAGCGCGTCTCGGCGCAATCGACCGATTCGCTCGATCAATTATTTTCGATTTACGGCTAAAATAAATTTTTCTCATTTTATTCAATAACATATTCTTGCTTAGATAACTTTTTTACATAGGGATTAAGCATTTAGAACGATATAATGTTTAAAATAAGGGCACTTTACTCTTGACATTTTACGGTTTTTTCAATTTTCTGAAAAATCCTATCATTAGATTTTTTTAAAAATACGATATTCTTGCTTAACTAACGTTTCTACATAGGGATTAAGCATTTAGAACGAAATCTAATGTCAGAAAATGGCACTTTACTCTTGACATTTTTCGGTTTTTTCAATTTTCTGGAAAATCCTATCATTAGATTTTTTTAAAAATACGATATTCTTGCTTAACTAACGTTTTTACATAGGGATTAAGTATTTAGAACGAAATCTAATGTAGGAAAATGGTACTTTACTCTTGATCGGTACGTTGGGACTTTGAAAATATTCGGGCGTACGCGGCGCGCTCGGCGCTTCGAACAGCTCCGGTGTCCCCATTATTTTCGATTTACGGCTAAAATAAATTTTTCTAATTTTTTTCAATAACATATTCCTGCTAAAATAACTTTTTTACATAGGGATTAAGCATTTAGAACGATACATTGTTTAAAATAAGGGCACTTTACTCTTGATATTTTACGGTTTTTTCAATTTTCTGAAAAATCCTATCATTAGATTTTTTTAAAAATACGATATTCTTGCTTAACTAACGTTTCTACATAGGGATTAAGCATTTAGAACGAAATCTAATGTCAGAAAATGGCACTTTACTCTTGACATTTTTCGGTTTTTTCAATTTTCTGGAAAATCCTATCATTAGATTTTTTTAAAAATACGATATTCTTGCTTAACTAACGTTTTTACATAGGGATTAAGTATTTAGAACGAAATCTAATGTAGGAAAATGGTACTTTACTCTTGATCGGTACGTTGGGACTTTGAAAATATTCGGGCGTTCCAATCGCTCGTCTGTTGCATCATAGCGCGTCTCGGCGCAATCGACCGATTCGCTCGATCCATTATTTTCGATTTACGGCTAAAATAAATTTTTCTCATTTTATTCAATAACATATTCCTGCTTAAATAACTTTTTTACATAGGGATTAAGCATTTAGAACGATACATTGTTTAAAATAAGGGCACTTTACTCTTGATATTTTACGGTTTTTTCAATTTTCTGAAAAATCCTATCATTAGATTTTTTTTAAAAATACGATATTCTTGCTTAACTAACGTTTCTACATAGGGATTAAGCATTTAGAACGAAATCTAATGTCAGAAAATGGCACTTTACTCTTGACATTTTTCGGTTTTTTCAATTTTCTGGGAAATCCTATCATTAGATTTTTTTAAAAATACGATATTCTTGCTTAACTAACGTTTTTACATAGGGATTAAGCATTTAGAACGAAATCTAATGTAGGAAAATGGTACTTTACTCTTGATCGGTACGTTGGGACTTTGAAAATATTCGGGCGTTCCAATCGCTCGTCTGTTGCATCATAGCGCGTCTCGGCGCAATCGACCGATTCGCTCGATCCATTATTTTCGATTTACGGCTAAAATAAATTTTTCTCATTTTATTCAATAACATATTCTTGCTTAAATAACTTTTTTACATAGGGATTAAGCATTTAGAACGATACATTGTTTAAAATAAGGGCACTTTACTCTTGACATTTTACGGTTTTTTCAATTTTCTGAAAAATCCTATCATTAGATTTTTTTAAGAATACGATATTCTTGCTTAACTAACGTTTCTACATAGGGATTAAGCATTTAGAACGAAATCTAATGTCAGAAAATGGCACTTTACTCTTGACATTTTTCGGTTTTTTCAATTTTCTGGAAAATCCTATCATTAGATTTTTTTAAAAATACGATATTCTTGCTTAACTAACGTTTTTACATAGGGATTAAGTATTTAGAACGAAATCTAATGTAGGAAAATGGTACTTTACTCTTGATCGGTACGTTGGGACTTTGAAAATATTCGGGCGTACGCGGCGCGCTCGGCGCTTCGAACAGCTCCGGTGTCCCCATTATTTTCGATTTACGGCTAAAATAAATTTTTCTAATTTTTTTCAATAACATATTCCTGCTAAAATAACTTTTTTACATAGGGATTAAGCATTTAGAACGATACATTGTTTAAAATAAGGGCACTTTACTCTTGATATTTTACGGTTTTTTCAATTTTCTGAAAAATCCTATCATTAGATTTTTTTAAAAATACGATATTCTTGCTTAACTAACGTTTCTACATAGGGATTAAGCATTTAGAACGAAATCTAATGTCAGAAAATGGCACTTTACTCTTGACATTTTTCGGTTTTTTCAATTTTCTGGAAAATCCTATCATTAGATTTTTTTAAAAATACGATATTCTTGCTTAACTAACGTTTTTACATAGGGATTAAGCATTTAGAACGAAATCTAATGTAGGAAAATGGTACTTTACTCTTGATCGGTACGTTGGGACTTTGAAAATATTCGGGCGTTCCAATCGCTCGTCTGTTGCATCATAGCGCGTCTCGGCGCAATCGACCGATTCGCTCGATCCATTATTTTCGATTTACGGCTAAAATAAATTTTTCTCATTTTATTCAATAACATATTCCTGCTTAAATAACTTTTTTACATAGGGATTAAGCATTTAGAACGATACATTGTTTAAAATAAGGGCACTTTACTCTTGATATTTTACGGTTTTTTCAATTTTCTGAAAAATCCTATCATTAGATTTTTTTTAAAAATACGATATTCTTGCTTAACTAACGTTTCTACATAGGGATTAAGCATTTAGAACGAAATCTAATGTCAGAAAATGGCACTTTACTCTTGACATTTTTCGGTTTTTTCAATTTTCTGGGAAATCCTATCATTAGATTTTTTTAAAAATACGATATTCTTGCTTAACTAACGTTTTTACATAGGGATTAAGCATTTAGAACGAAATCTAATGTAGGAAAATGGTACTTTACTCTTGATCGGTACGTTGGGACTTTGAAAATATTCGGGCGTTCCAATCGCTCGTCTGTTGCATCATAGCGCGTCTCGGCGCAATCGACCGATTCGCTCGATCCATTATTTTCGATTTACGGCTAAAATAAATTTTTCTCATTTTATTCAATAACATATTCTTGCTTAAATAACTTTTTTACATAGGGATTAAGCATTTAGAACGATACATTGTTTAAAATAAGGGCACTTTACTCTTGACATTTTACGGTTTTTTCAATTTTCTGAAAAATCCTATCATTAGATTTTTTTAAGAATACGATATTCTTGCTTAACTAACGTTTCTACATAGGGATTAAGCATTTAGAACGAAATCTAATGTCAGAAAATGGCACTTTACTCTTGACATTTTTCGGTTTTTTCAATTTTCTGGAAAATCCTATCATTAGATTTTTTTAAAAATACGATATTCTTGCTTAACTAACGTTTTTACATAGGGATTAAGTATTTAGAACGAAATCTAATGTAGGAAAATGGTACTTTACTCTTGATCGGTACGTTGGGACTTTGAAAATATTCGGGCGTACGCGGCGCGCTCGGCGCTTCGAACAGCTCCGGTGTCCCCATTATTTTCGATTTACGGCTAAAATAAATTTTTCTAATTTTTTTCAATAACATATTCCTGCTAAAATAACTTTTTTACATAGGGATTAAGCATTTAGAACGATACATTGTTTAAAATAAGGGCACTTTACTCTTGATATTTTACGGTTTTTTCAATTTTCTGAAAAATCCTATCATTAGATTTTTTTAAAAATACGATATTCTTGCTTAACTAACGTTTCTACATAGGGATTAAGCATTTAGAACGAAATCTAATGTCAGAAAATGGCACTTTACTCTTGACATTTTTCGGTTTTTTCAATTTTCTGGGAAATCCTATCATTAGATTTTTTTAAAAATACGATATTCTTGCTTAACTAACGTTTTTACATAGGGATTAAGCATTTAGAACGAAATCTAATGTAGGAAAATGGTACTTTACTCTTGATCGGTACGTTGGGACTTTGAAAATATTCGGGCGTTCCAATCGCTCGTCTGTTGCATCATAGCGCGTCTCGGCGCAATCGACCGATTCGCTCGATCCATTATTTTCGATTTACGGCTAAAATAAATTTTTCTCATTTTATTCAATAACATATTCCTGCTTAAATAACTTTTTTACATAGGGATTAAGCATTTAGAACGATACATTGTTTAAAATAAGGGCACTTTACTCTTGACATTTTACGGTTTTTTCAATTTTCTGAAAAATCCTATCATTAGATTTTTTTAAAAATACGATATTCTTGCTTAACTAACGTTTCTACATAGGGATTAAGCATTTAGAACGAAATCTAATGTCAGAAAATGGCACTTTACTCTTGACATTTTTCGGTTTTTTCAATTTTCTGGAAAATCCTATCATTAGATTTTTTTAAAAATACGATATTCTTGCTTAACTAACGTTTTTACATAGGGATTAAGCATTTAGAACGAAATCTAATGTAGGAAAATGGTACTTTACTCTTGATCGGTACGTTGGGACTTTGAAAATATTCGGGCGTTCCAATCGCTCGTCTGTTGCATCATAGCGCGTCTCGGCGCAATCGACCGATTCGCTCGATCCATTATTTTCGATTTACGGCTAAAATAAATTTTTCTCATTTTATTCAATAACATATTCCTGCTTAAATAACTTTTTTACATAGGGATTAAGCATTTAGAACGATACATTGTTTAAAATATGGGCACTTTACTCTTGATATTTTACGGTTTTTTCAATTTTCTGAAAAATCCTATCATTAGATTTTTTTTAAAAATACGATATTCTTGCTTAACTAACGTTTCTACATAGGGATTAAGCATTTAGAACGAAATCTAATGTCAGAAAATGGCACTTTACTCTTGACATTTTTCGGTTTTTTCAATTTTCTGGGAAATCCTATCATTAGATTTTTTTAAAAATACGATATTCTTGCTTAACTAACGTTTTTACATAGGGATTAAGCATTTAGAACGAAATCTAATGTAGGAAAATGGTACTTTACTCTTGATCGGTACGTTGGGACTTTGAAAATATTCGGGCGTTCCAATCGCTCGTCTGTTGCATCATAGCGCGTCTCGGCGCAATCGACCGATTCGCTCGATCCATTATTTTCGATTTACGGCTAAAATAAATTTTTCTCATTTTATTCAATAACATATTCCTGCTTAAATAACTTTTTTACATAGGGATTAAGCATTTAGAACGATACATTGTTTAAAATAAGGGCACTTTACTCTTGACATTTTACGGTTTTTTCAATTTTCTGAAAAATCCTATCATTAGATTTTTTTAAAAATACGATATTCTTGCTTAACTAACGTTTCTACATAGGGATTAAGCATTTAGAACGAAATCTAATGTCAGAAAATGGCACTTTACTCTTGACATTTTTCGGTTTTTTCAATTTTCTGGAAAATCCTATCATTAGATTTTTTTAAAAATACGATATTCTTGCTTAACTAACGTTTTTACATAGGGATTAAGCATTTAGAACGAAATCTAATGTAGGAAAATGGTACTTTACTCTTGATCGGTACGTTGGGACTTTGAAAATATTCGGGCGTTCCAATCGCTCGTCTGTTGCATCATAGCGCGTCTCGGCGCAATCGACCGATTCGCTCGATCCATTATTTTCGATTTACGGCTAAAATAAATTTTTCTCATTTTATTCAATAACATATTCCTGCTTAAATAACTTTTTTACATAGGGATTAAGCATTTAGAACGATACATTGTTTAAAATAAGGGCACTTTACTCTTGATATTTTACGGTTTTTTCAATTTTCTGAAAAATCCTATCATTAGATTTTTTTAAAAATACGATATTCTTGCTTAACTAACGTTTCTACATAGGGATTAAGCATTTAGAACGAAATCTAATGTCAGAAAATGGCACTTTACTCTTGACATTTTTCGGTTTTTTCAATTTTCTGGAAAATCCTATCATTAGATTTTTTTAAAAATACGATATTCTTGCTTAACTAACGTTTTTACATAGGGATTAAGCATTTAGAACGAAATCTAATGTAGGAAAATGGTACTTTACTCTTGATCGGTACGTTGGGACTTTGAAAATATTCGGGCGTTCCAATCGCTCGTCTGTTGCATCATAGCGCGTCTCGGCGCAATCGACCGATTCGCTCGATCCATTATTTTCGATTTACGGCTAAAATAAATTTTTCTCATTTTATTCAATAACATATTCCTGCTTAAATAACTTTTTTACATAGGGATTAAGCATTTAGAACGATACATTGTTTAAAATAAGGGCACTTTACTCTTGATATTTTACGGTTTTTTCAATTTTCTGAAAAATCCTATCATTAGATTTTTTTTAAAAATACGATATTCTTGCTTAACTAACGTTTCTACATAGGGATTAAGCATTTAGAACGAAATCTAATGTCAGAAAATGGCACTTTACTCTTGACATTTTTCGGTTTTTTCAATTTTCTGGGAAATCCTATCATTAGATTTTTTTAAAAATACGATATTCTTGCTTAACTAACGTTTTTACATAGGGATTAAGCATTTAGAACGAAATCTAATGTAGGAAAATGGTACTTTACTCTTGATCGGTACGTTGGGACTTTGAAAATATTCGGGCGTTCCAATCGCTCGTCTGTTGCATCATAGCGCGTCTCGGCGCAATCGACCGATTCGCTCGATCCATTATTTTCGATTTACGGCTAAAATAAATTTTTCTCATTTTATTCAATAACATATTCTTGCTTAAATAACTTTTTTACATAGGGATTAAGCATTTAGAACGATACATTGTTTAAAATAAGGGCACTTTACTCTTGACATTTTACGGTTTTTTCAATTTTCTGAAAAATCCTATCATTAGATTTTTTTAAGAATACGATATTCTTGCTTAACTAACGTTTCTACATAGGGATTAAGCATTTAGAACGAAATCTAATGTCAGAAAATGGCACTTTACTCTTGACATTTTTCGGTTTTTTCAATTTTCTGGAAAATCCTATCATTAGATTTTTTTAAAAATACGATATTCTTGCTTAACTAACGTTTTTACATAGGGATTAAGTATTTAGAACGAAATCTAATGTAGGAAAATGGTACTTTACTCTTGATCGGTACGTTGGGACTTTGAAAATATTCGGGCGTACGCGGCGCGCTCGGCGCTTCGAACAGCTCCGGTGTCCCCATTATTTTCGATTTACGGCTAAAATAAATTTTTCTAATTTTTTTCAATAACATATTCCTGCTAAAATAACTTTTTTACATAGGGATTAAGCATTTAGAACGATACATTGTTTAAAATAAGGGCACTTTACTCTTGATATTTTACGGTTTTTTCAATTTTCTGAAAAATCCTATCATTAGATTTTTTTAAAAATACGATATTCTTGCTTAACTAACGTTTCTACATAGGGATTAAGCATTTAGAACGAAATCTAATGTCAGAAAATGGCACTTTACTCTTGACATTTTTCGGTTTTTTCAATTTTCTGGGAAATCCTATCATTAGATTTTTTTAAAAATACGATATTCTTGCTTAACTAACGTTTTTACATAGGGATTAAGCATTTAGAACGAAATCTAATGTAGGAAAATGGTACTTTACTCTTGATCGGTACGTTGGGACTTTGAAAATATTCGGGCGTTCCAATCGCTCGTCTGTTGCATCATAGCGCGTCTCGGCGCAATCGACCGATTCGCTCGATCCATTATTTTCGATTTACGGCTAAAATAAATTTTTCTCATTTTATTCAATAACATATTCCTGCTTAAATAACTTTTTTACATAGGGATTAAGCATTTAGAACGATACATTGTTTAAAATAAGGGCACTTTACTCTTGACATTTTACGGTTTTTTCAATTTTCTGAAAAATCCTATCATTAGATTTTTTTAAAAATACGATATTCTTGCTTAACTAACGTTTCTACATAGGGATTAAGCATTTAGAACGAAATCTAATGTCAGAAAATGGCACTTTACTCTTGACATTTTTCGGTTTTTTCAATTTTCTGGAAAATCCTATCATTAGATTTTTTTAAAAATACGATATTCTTGCTTAACTAACGTTTTTACATAGGGATTAAGCATTTAGAACGAAATCTAATGTAGGAAAATGGTACTTTACTCTTGATCGGTACGTTGGGACTTTGAAAATATTCGGGCGTTCCAATCGCTCGTCTGTTGCATCATAGCGCGTCTCGGCGCAATCGACCGATTCGCTCGATCCATTATTTTCGATTTACGGCTAAAATAAATTTTTCTCATTTTATTCAATAACATATTCCTGCTTAAATAACTTTTTTACATAGGGATTAAGCATTTAGAACGATACATTGTTTAAAATATGGGCACTTTACTCTTGATATTTTACGGTTTTTTCAATTTTCTGAAAAATCCTATCATTAGATTTTTTTTAAAAATACGATATTCTTGCTTAACTAACGTTTCTACATAGGGATTAAGCATTTAGAACGAAATCTAATGTCAGAAAATGGCACTTTACTCTTGACATTTTTCGGTTTTTTCAATTTTCTGGGAAATCCTATCATTAGATTTTTTTAAAAATACGATATTCTTGCTTAACTAACGTTTTTACATAGGGATTAAGCATTTAGAACGAAATCTAATGTAGGAAAATGGTACTTTACTCTTGATCGGTACGTTGGGACTTTGAAAATATTCGGGCGTTCCAATCGCTCGTCTGTTGCATCATAGCGCGTCTCGGCGCAATCGACCGATTCGCTCGATCCATTATTTTCGATTTACGGCTAAAATAAATTTTTCTCATTTTATTCAATAACATATTCTTGCTTAAATAACTTTTTTACATAGGGATTAAGCATTTAGAACGATACATTGTTTAAAATAAGGGCACTTTACTCTTGACATTTTACGGTTTTTTCAATTTTCTGAAAAATCCTATCATTAGATTTTTTTAAGAATACGATATTCTTGCTTAACTAACGTTTCTACATAGGGATTAAGCATTTAGAACGAAATCTAATGTCAGAAAATGGCACTTTACTCTTGACATTTTTCGGTTTTTTCAATTTTCTGGAAAATCCTATCATTAGATTTTTTTAAAAATACGATATTCTTGCTTAACTAACGTTTTTACATAGGGATTAAGTATTTAGAACGAAATCTAATGTAGGAAAATGGTACTTTACTCTTGATCGGTACGTTGGGACTTTGAAAATATTCGGGCGTACGCGGCGCGCTCGGCGCTTCGAACAGCTCCGGTGTCCCCATTATTTTCGATTTACGGCTAAAATAAATTTTTCTAATTTTTTTCAATAACATATTCCTGCTAAAATAACTTTTTTACATAGGGATTAAGCATTTAGAACGATACATTGTTTAAAATAAGGGCACTTTACTCTTGATATTTTACGGTTTTTTCAATTTTCTGAAAAATCCTATCATTAGATTTTTTTAAAAATACGATATTCTTGCTTAACTAACGTTTCTACATAGGGATTAAGCATTTAGAACGAAATCTAATGTCAGAAAATGGCACTTTACTCTTGACATTTTTCGGTTTTTTCAATTTTCTGGGAAATCCTATCATTAGATTTTTTTAAAAATACGATATTCTTGCTTAACTAACGTTTTTACATAGGGATTAAGCATTTAGAACGAAATCTAATGTAGGAAAATGGTACTTTACTCTTGATCGGTACGTTGGGACTTTGAAAATATTCGGGCGTTCCAATCGCTCGTCTGTTGCATCATAGCGCGTCTCGGCGCAATCGACCGATTCGCTCGATCCATTATTTTCGATTTACGGCTAAAATAAATTTTTCTCATTTTATTCAATAACATATTCCTGCTTAAATAACTTTTTTACATAGGGATTAAGCATTTAGAACGATACATTGTTTAAAATAAGGGCACTTTACTCTTGACATTTTACGGTTTTTTCAATTTTCTGAAAAATCCTATCATTAGATTTTTTTAAAAATACGATATTCTTGCTTAACTAACGTTTCTACATAGGGATTAAGCATTTAGAACGAAATCTAATGTCAGAAAATGGCACTTTACTCTTGACATTTTTCGGTTTTTTCAATTTTCTGGAAAATCCTATCATTAGATTTTTTTAAAAATACGATATTCTTGCTTAACTAACGTTTTTACATAGGGATTAAGCATTTAGAACGAAATCTAATGTAGGAAAATGGTACTTTACTCTTGATCGGTACGTTGGGACTTTGAAAATATTCGGGCGTTCCAATCGCTCGTCTGTTGCATCATAGCGCGTCTCGGCGCAATCGACCGATTCGCTCGATCCATTATTTTCGATTTACGGCTAAAATAAATTTTTCTCATTTTATTCAATAACATATTCCTGCTTAAATAACTTTTTTACATATGGATTAAGCATTTAGAACGATACATTGTTTAAAATAAGGGCACTTTACTCTTGACATTTTACGGTTTTTTCAATTTTCTGAAAAATCCTATCATTAGATTTTTTTAAAAATACGATATTCTTGCTTAACTAACGTTTCTACATAGGGATTAAGCATTTAGAACGAAATCTAATGTCAGAAAATGGCACTTTACTCTTGACATTTTTCGGTTTTTTCAATTTTCTGGGAAATCCTATCATTAGATTTTTTTAAAAATACGATATTCTTGCTTAACTAACGTTTTTACATAGGGATTAAGCATTTAGAACGAAATCTAATGTAGGAAAATGGTACTTTACTCTTGATCGGTACGTTGGGACTTTGAAAATATTCGGGCGTTCCAATCGCTCGTCTGTTGCATCATAGCGCGTCTCGGCGCAATCGACCGATTCGCTCGATCCATTATTTTCGATTTACGGCTAAAATAAATTTTTCTCATTTTATTCAATAACATATTCTTGCTTAAATAACTTTTTTACATAGGGATTAAGCATTTAGAACGATACATTGTTTAAAATAAGGGCACTTTACTCTTGACATTTTACGGTTTTTTCAATTTTCTGAAAAATCCTATCATTAGATTTTTTTTTAAGAATACGATATTCTTGCTTAACTAACGTTTCTACATAGGGATTAAGCATTTAGAACGAAATCTAATGTCAGAAAATGGCACTTTACTCTTGACATTTTTCGGTTTTTTTCAATTTTCTGGAAAATCCTATCATTAGATTTTTTTAAAAATACGATATTCTTGCTTAACTAACGTTTTTACATAGGGATTAAGCATTTAGAACGAAATCTAATGTAGGAAAATGGTACTTTACTCTTGATCGGTACGTTGGGACTTTGAAAATATTCGGGCGTACGCGGCGCGCTCGGCGCTTCGAACAGCTCCGGTGTCCCCATTATTTTCGATTTACGGCTAAAATAAATTTTTCTAATTTTTTTCAATAACATATTCCTGCTAAAATAACTTTTTTACATAGGGATTAAGCATTTAGAACGATACATTGTTTAAAATAAGGGCACTTTACTCTTGACATTTTACGGTTTTTTCAATTTTCTGAAAAATCCTATCATTAGATTTTTTTAAAAATACGATATTCTTGCTTAACTAACGTTTCTACATAGGGATTAAGCATTTAGAACGAAATCTAATGTCAGAAAATGGCACTTTACTCTTGACATTTTACGGTTTTTTCAATTTTCTGGGAAATCCTATCATTAGATTTTTTTAAAAATACGATATTCTTGCTTAACTAACGTTTTTACATAGGGATTAAGCATTTAGAACGAAATCTAATGTAGGAAAATGGTACTTTACTCTTGATCGGTACGTTGGGACTTTGAAAATATTCGGGCGTTCCAATCGCTCGTCTGTTGCATCATAGCGCGTCTCGGCGCAATCGACCGATTCGCTCGATCCATTATTTTCGATTTACGGCTAAAATAAATTTTTCTCATTTTATTCAATAACATATTCCTGCTTAAATAACTTTTTTACATAGGGATTAAGCATTTAGAACGATACATTGTTTAAAATAAGGGCACTTTACTCTTGACATTTTACGGTTTTTTCAATTTTCTGAAAAATCCTATCATTAGATTTTTTTAAAAATACGATATTCTTGCTTAACTAACGTTTCTACATAGGGATTAAGCATTTAGAACGAAATCTAATGTCAGAAAATGGCACTTTACTCTTGACATTTTTCGGTTTTTTCAATTTTCTGGGAAATCCTATCATTAGATTTTTTTAAAAATACGATATTCTTGCTTAACTAACGTTTTTACATAGGGATTAAGCATTTAGAACGAAATCTAATGTAGGAAAATGGTACTTTACTCTTGATCGGTACGTTGGGACTTTGAAAATATTCGGGCGTTCCAATCGCTCGTCTGTTGCATCATAGCGCGTCTCGGCGCAATCGACCGATTCGCTCGATCAATTATTTTCGATTTACGGCTAAAATAAATTTTTCTCATTTTATTCAATAACATATTCCTGCTTAAATAACTTTTTTACATATGGATTAAGCATTTAGAACGATACATTGTTTAAAATAAGGGCACTTTACTCTTGACATTTTACGGTTTTTTCAATTTTCTGAAAAATCCTATCATTAGATTTTTTTAAAAATACGATATTCTTGCTTAACTAACGTTTCTACATAGGGATTAAACATTTAGAACGAAATCTAATGTCAGAAAATGGCACTTTACTCTTGACATTTTTCGGTTTTTTCAATTTTCTGGGAAATCCTATCATTAGATTTTTTTAAAAATACGATATTCTTGCTTAACTAACGTTTTTACATAGGGATTAAGCATTTAGAACGAAATCTAATGTAGGAAAATGGTACTTTACTCTTGATCGGTACGTTGGGACTTTGAAAATATTCGGGCGTTCCAATCGCTCGTCTGTTGCATCATAGCGCGTCTCGGCGCAATCGACCGATTCGCTCGATCCATTATTTTCGATTTACGGCTAAAATAAATTTTTCTAATTTTTTTCAATAACATATTCCTGCTTAAATAACTTTTTTACATAGGAATTAAGCATTTAGAACGATACATTGTTTAAAATAAGGGCACTTTACTCTTGACATTTTACGGTTTTTTCAATTTTCTGAAAAATCCTATCATTAGATTTTTTTAAAAATACGATATTCTTGCTTAACTAACGTTTCTACATAGGGATTAAGCATTTAGAACGAAATCTAATGTCAGAAAATGGCACTTTACTCTTGACATTTTTCGGTTTTTTCAATTTTCTGGGAAATCCTATCATTAGATTTTTTTAAAAATACGATATTCTTGCTTAACTAACGTTTTTACATAGGGATTAAGCATTTAGAACGAAATCTAATGTAGGAAAATGGTACTTTACTCTTGATCGGTACGTTGGGACTTTGAAAATATTCGGGCGTTCCAATCGCTCGTCTGTTGCATCATAGCGCGTCTCGGCGCAATCGACCGATTCGCTCGATCCATTATTTTCGATTTACGGCTAAAATAAATTTTTCTCATTTTATTCAATAACATATTCCTGCTTAAATAACTTTTTTACATATGGATTAAGCATTTAGAACGATACATTGTTTAAAATAAGGGCACTTTACTCTTGACATTTTACGGTTTTTTCAATTTTCTGAAAAATCCTATCATTAGATTTTTTTAAAAATACGATATTCTTGCTTAACTAACGTTTCTACATAGGGATTAAGCATTTAGAACGAAATCTAATGTCAGAAAATGGCACTTTACTCTTGACATTTTTCGGTTTTTTCAATTTTCTGGGAAATCCTATCATTAGATTTTTTTAAAAATACGATATTCTTGCTTAACTAACGTTTTTACATAGGGATTAAGCATTTAGAACGAAATCTAATGTAGGAAAATGGTACTTTACTCTTGATCGGTACGTTGGGACTTTGAAAATATTCGGGCGTTCCAATCGCTCGTCTGTTGCATCATAGCGCGTCTCGGCGCAATCGACCGATTCGCTCGATCCATTATTTTCGATTTACGGCTAAAATAAATTTTTCTCATTTTATTCAATAACATATTCTTGCTTAAATAACTTTTTTACATAGGGATTAAGCATTTAGAACGATACATTGTTTAAAATAAGGGCACTTTACTCTTGACATTTTACGGTTTTTTCAATTTTCTGAAAAATCCTATCATTAGATTTTTTTAAGAATACGATATTCTTGCTTAACTAACGTTTCTACATAGGGATTAAGCATTTAGAACGAAATCTAATGTCAGAAAATGGCACTTTACTCTTGACATTTTTCGGTTTTTTCAATTTTCTGGAAAATCCTATCATTAGATTTTTTTAAAAATACGATATTCTTGCTTAACTAACGTTTTTACATAGGGATTAAGCATTTAGAACGAAATCTAATGTAGGAAAATGGTACTTTACTCTTGATCGGTACGTTGGGACTTTGAAAATATTCGGGCGTACGCGGCGCGCTCGGCGCTTCGAACAGCTCCGGTGTCCCCATTATTTTCGATTTACGGCTAAAATAAATTTTTCTAATTTTTTTCAATAACATATTCCTGCTAAAATAACTTTTTTACATAGGGATTAAGCATTTAGAACGATACATTGTTTAAAATAAGGGCACTTTACTCTTGACATTTTACGGTTTTTTCAATTTTCTGAAAAATCCTATCATTAGATTTTTTTAAAAATACGATATTCTTGCTTAACTAACGTTTCTACATAGGGATTAAGCATTTAGAACGAAATCTAATGTCAGAAAATGGCACTTTACTCTTGACATTTTACGGTTTTTTCAATTTTCTGGGAAATCCTATCATTAGATTTTTTTAAAAATACGATATTCTTGCTTAACTAACGTTTTTACATAGGGATTAAGCATTTAGAACGAAATCTAATGTAGGAAAATGGTACTTTACTCTTGATCGGTACGTTGGGACTTGGAAAATATTCGGCCGTACGCGGCGCGTCTCGGCGCTTCGAACAGCTCCGGTGTCCCCATTATTTTCGATTTACGGCTAAAATAAATTTTTCTAATTTTTTTCAATTACATATTCTTGCTTAGATAACTTTTTTACATAGGGATTAAGCATTTAGAACGACATATTGTTTAAAATAATGGTACTTTACTCTTGTGATTTTTCGGTTTTTTTTGATTATTTGGAAAAATAAATTTTTGTAATTTTTTTAAATACGATATTCGTGATCAGTGAACGATTTCACATATGGATTAAGCATTTAGAATCGTGCGGAAGCGTTATTAAAAAAGTTTACTCGATGCGATGGGACTTTGAAAAGTTTGTGAAAATTTTCATATTGGGAAAAAATGTGTAATTTTTTGTCTAGTTTACGGTAGTGTAATTTATTTTAATGTTTACTATAAATTTTTTTTTCGTTCGTTCACGCGCTATGTTACAACAGCACGGCCGGGCGGTCTGTTGCCGCGGCGGTTTACACTCATAAGCGCGCGTGCTATTCGGCCGGCGGCGCCGGCGTCCTTGCCGGCCGTTCGGTATCTATAAGAGATACACGGTCCGTGCGAGGCGGACGGAGCAGAGCGGGTTTTGGGCCAATTCTACGATCTCGGTCGAGAAGCTGTCTCAGAGCTCCTTCGGGGCTTCGGTCCTGACTGTTTCGTGCCGTTTACGTTACGGACTTTTCTCCACACAGCGTGGCCACGGGTCGGTGTCTTTGACCGAATGGCCCATATGTGGCAAGCCCTACGGGGTTGGTTACCCGTATGCACTTTGTATGTATACTCGTACTCACTGAGCAATCGACTCTTCTGTCCGAGCGATGGAAAAATTTTTTAAAATGCATCTGTAAGATTTGGAAGCAAATCGTACCAATTGAAAACTGTGGCTAAAATGAATAGCCCAGTGGAGAGAGAAAACTATCAAAAAACTGATTTTTTAAATCAAGAGGTGTCAGAAATCGAAATGCCTAGCGCGAGCGGAAGAACACGCTTTCTCGCCAGTCCAGCATGTGTCCTGTCCGTTCTTCCTCGGCTTGCCGATTTTGCCCAGATCAGAGGTTTCGTGCTTCCGGCGGTCAGAAGATCAGCGTGAGCGTACGCGCTTCCACGACTATGGCATCACCCATGTACTTTTTCCTTTGAATATATTTGAGTACATAAAAAATATTAAAACATATAGAGAGAACTGTGTCTTGGATCTTAAAAATTTGTCAATAGCGATGATATATTATTACTTAACTTGAAGTATTTGTACGTTTTAGCTGGGACGTACATTTATCTTACAAGATGTTAATAGCGAGACTCTTGAAGATAAAATTATCTTGTGATTTTATGAAGGCAAAGATAGAAACGTACGAAGCTGGCGTACGTAGAAAAATGTGATTTTACGATAGAACAAAAATATAATACGTACGTTTTTGGGCGTACGGTAAAATATCTGTATGGTAGAAAAATGAAAGAAATTGAGCGTTAAAGAAGATATGTTACAAGCGCGGAATGTGGCAAAACTTGTACATATTTGAAAGAGAAAAGTGGTGTGTCGACCTGACATATATATATGAAACAGGCGACGATGGAAAAGGATTTAAATTTTGTCCATTTTATATATACATATTGTATAGTTCCCTGGTTGATCCTGCCAGTAGTCATATGCTTGTCTCAAAGATTAAGCCATGCATGTCTCAGTACATGCCGTATTAAGGTGAAACCGCGAATGGCTCATTAAATCAGTTATGGTTTCTTAGATCGTACTAAAATTTACTTGGATAACTGTGGTAATTCTAGAGCTAATACATGCAAAACAGAGTTCCGACCAGAGATGGTAGGAACGCTTTTATTAGATCAAAACCAATCGGTGGCGGGTGTTTACACTCGTCCATCGTTTGCTTTGGTGACTCTGAATAACTTTGTGCTGATCGCATGGTCTTATAGCACCGGCGACGCATCTTTCAAATGTCTGCCTTATCAACTGTCGATGGTAGGTTCTGCGCCTACCATGGTTGTAACGGGTAACGGGGAATCAGGGTTCGATTCCGGAGAGGGAGCCTGAGAAACGGCTACCACATCCAAGGAAGGCAGCAGGCGCGCAAATTACCCACTCCCGGCACGGGGAGGTAGTGACGAAAAATAACGATACGGGACTCATCCGAGGCCCCGTAATCGGAATGAGTACACTTTAAATCCTTTAACGAGGATCCATTGGAGGGCAAGTCTGGTGCCAGCAGCCGCGGTAATTCCAGCTCCAATAGCGTATATTAAAGTTGTTGCGGTTAAAAAGCTCGTAGTTGAATCTGTGTGTCACAGTGTCGGTTCATCGCTCGCGGTGTTTAACTGGCATTATGTGGTACGTCCTACCGGTGGGCTTTGCTCTTCACGGGGCGGTCCAACTAATATCCCATCGCGGTGCTCTTCACTGAGTGTCGAGGTGGGCCGGTACGTTTACTTTGAACAAATTAGAGTGCTCAAAGCAGGCTACCTTCGCCTGAATACTGTGTGCATGGAATAATGGAATAGGACCTCGGTTCTATTTTGTTGGTTTTCGGAACCCCGAGGTAATGATTAATAGGGACAGATGGGGGCATTCGTATTGCGACGTTAGAGGTGAAATTCTTGGATCGTCGCAAGACGGACAGAAGCGAAAGCATTTGCCAAAAATGTTTTCATTAATCAAGAACGAAAGTTAGAGGTTCGAAGGCGATCAGATACCGCCCTAGTTCTAACCATAAACGATGCCAGCTAGCGATCCGCCGAAGTTCCTACGATGACTCGGCGGGCAGCTTCCGGGAAACCAAAGCTTTTGGGTTCCGGGGGAAGTATGGTTGCAAAGCTGAAACTTAAAGGAATTGACGGAAGGGCACCACCAGGAGTGGAGCCTGCGGCTTAATTTGACTCAACACGGGAAACCTCACCAGGCCCGGACACCGGAAGGATTGACAGATTGATAGCTCTTTCTTGATTCGGTGGGTGGTGGTGCATGGCCGTTCTTAGTTGGTGGAGCGATTTGTCTGGTTAATTCCGATAACGAACGAGACTCTAGCCTGCTAAATAGACGTAATTATGGTATCTCGAAGGCTCTCGGCTTCTGCCGGTGGGGTTTTTACTACCAACGTACAAACAAATCTTCTTAGAGGGACAGGCGGCTTCTAGCCGCACGAGATTGAGCAATAACAGGTCTGTGATGCCCTTAGATGTTCTGGGCCGCACGCGCGCTACACTGAAGGAATCAGCGTGTGTTCCCTGGCCGAAAGGCCCGGGTAACCCGCTGAACCTCCTTCGTGCTAGGGATTGGGGCTTGCAATTATTCCCCATGAACGAGGAATTCCCAGTAAGCGCGAGTCATAAGCTCGCGTTGATTACGTCCCTGCCCTTTGTACACACCGCCCGTCGCTACTACCGATTGAATGATTTAGTGAGGTCTTCGGACTGGTGCGCGGCAATGTTTCGGCATTGCCGATGATGCCGGGAAGATGACCAAACTTGATTATTTAGAGGAAGTAAAAGTCGTAACAAGGTTTCCGTAGGTGAACCTGCGGAAGGATCATTACAATGTTCCAATATATCTCAAAGAGAGAGGAGAGGAGGAGAGAAAATGAATTCGATTAGTTTGTGGATAAGAATTCATATAAAAAAAAAAGATATTGTTGAGCCCGCCAGATCATTCGTGCGTGATTTACACGGCCAGACGTGTGTACTACACGTATTAGGCCTTTGATCTGCGTTGCGTAGGCCACAACAAATCTTTCAAAGAGAGAGAGATATATGTGTTGTTGGGGTTTGTGATTATGAAGGTGCCCCAACGCACAAAAATATATAAAAATGTACAAAGTTGGGATGTGGTGTGGTGGAGAAGAGTTGGGCCCGACCAGATCATTCGTGCGTGATTTACACGGCAGACGTGTGTACTACACGTATTAGGCCTTTGATCTGCGTTGCGTAGGCCATCTTCCTTCCAAGACACACACGTGTTGGGGTTTGTGTGATTTTATGATAGTGCCTCAACACGGAAAAATAAGCGTACGAGAAGAGTTGGGCCCGACCAGATCATTCGTGCGTGATTTATACACGGCCAGACGCGTATTATATTACACGTATTAGGCCTTTGATCTGCGTTGCGTAGGCCATCTTCTCGATAGAGAGAAAGCCAATGTATTCTTTTTTCTTTCTTTACACACACACACACAGTTGTAGTAGGACAGGGAGGGATGCGAGCGTGCTAATCACGCTTCCTCAAGTCTTCGCTGTGGTGTAAAAAAAAAAGAAAAAAAGGAATCGTTGGGAAAGTCCAAAGGACGAAAATATCGGGCAGTCTGAAGATAACTTAATGCTCGTTTACATTGGTATCAAGAGAGACCGGCTTGTGTAGCTCGTTTCAATACTGTGTCGTTGTCATTGACACCCTACTCTGTTGCGCGCTAGTGGCAGCATGAGCGTGGGACGTATATATATATGACACCCAGCTAGAGCCGGCCGTGAGTCCGTCCGGTGTAAATAACGACGAAAGGAGAGAGAAACTTTTCGAATCCAGTATCGGGTTGATAATTGTCCAGTTT
>NW_027476769.1:62500-82500 GCF_051020955.1 Megalopta genalis
CCGCTGATGTTGGCTCTATTTTCCAAAGCAACACGCCGCTGGCACTTTGTGTTTTTCAAGGTTACGGAAAGCAATACGCCGCTGGTACGAACCAATACGCCGCTGGAAAAAAAAGCAATACGCCGCTGGTACGAACCAATACGCCGCTGGAAAAAAAGCAATACGCCGCTGGTACGAACCAATACGCCGCTGGTACTTTGTAATAAGAATTACATTATAAGATAGAAAGCACTACGCCGCTGGACATAAAATCTCCATTATCCGAACGAAAGCAATACGCCGCTGGTACTTTATTTTATTATAATAATTTAATTATAAGACAGAAACCGCTGATACTTGGTTGTAAAATCTCCATTATCCGAACGAAAGTAACACGCCGCTGGTACTTTATTTTATTATAATAATTTAATTATAAGACAGAAACCGCTGATACTTGGTTGTAAAATCTCCATTATCCGAACGAAAGTAACACGCCGCTGGTACTTTATTTTATTATAATAATTTAATTATAAGACAGAAACCGCTGGTACTTGGTTGTAAAATCTCCATTATCCGAACGAAAGCAATACGCCGTTGGTACTTGGTTATAAAATTTTCATTACAAGATAGAAAGCAATATGCCGCTGGTTATATTAATGTAATCTTATGGAAAGCATTACGCCGCTGGAACTTTGACCATTGCAATAATCGATCGGAAGCTATACACAGCAAGGAATACGAATATTATACCAAGAGATCGAAAACAATACGCTGTTCGGACGTTTTGACTAGCTGTCGCACAGTGCAGACGCGCCGACCCGTCGCTCCGCATTTCGAGCGCAATTTCAGTGGTTTTTCAGTTCAGAAAATTACAGAGAGTGTTTGGTTGTGTTGCAGGAGTCAAACTGAATGATTTGATGCATAAAGTTTAATTAAACTCCCATTACTTTGCCGGGAAACATCGATTATTCCGATCTAGAAAGAGACAGAGACAGTCGATCCGCGTTATGTTAAATATTTCAAGGTTCCCGATTCCACAAAATTATAAAAAGTATACGGCTGTGTAGCGGGGATCAAAACGAGTAATTTCATGTATAAAGTTTAATTAATCTCCCAATAGTTTGCCGGGAAACATCGATTATTCCGATCTAGAAAGAGACAGAGATAGTCGATCCGCGTTATGTTAAATATTGCAAGGTTCCCGATTCCACAAAATTATAAAAAGTATACGGCTGTGTAGCGGGGATCAAAACGAGTAATTTCATGTATAAAGTTTAATTAAACTCCCAATAGTTTGCCGGGAAACATCGATTCTTCCGATCTAGAAAGAGACAGAGACAGACGATCCGCGTTATGTTAAATATTTCAAGGTTCCCGATTCCACAAAATTATAAAAAGTATACGGCTGTGTAGCGGGGATCAAAACGAGTAATTTCATGTATAAAGTTTAATTAATCTCTCAATAGTTTGCCGGGAAACATCGATTATTCCGATCTAGAAAGAGACAGAGACAGACGATCCGCGTTATGTTAAATATTTCAAGGTTCCCGATTCCACAAAATTATAAAAAGTATACGGCTGTGTAGCGGGGATCAAAACGAGTAATTTCATGTATAAAGTTTAATTAAACTCCCAATAGTTTGCCGGGAAACATCGATTCTTCCGATCTAGAAAGAGACAGAGACAGACGATCCGCGTTATGTTAAATATTTCAAGGTTCCCGATTCCACAAAATTATAAAAAGTATACGGCTGTGTAGCGGGGATCAAAACGAGTAATTTCATGTATATTGTTTAATTAATCTCCCAATAGTTTGCCGGGAAACATCGATTATTCCGATCTAGAAAGAGACAGAGACAGACGATCCGCGTTATGTTAAATATTTCAAGGTTCCCGATTCCACAAAATTATAAAAAGTATACGGCTGTGTAGCGGGGATCAAAACGAGTAATTTCATGTATAAAGTTTAATTAAACTCCCAATAGTTTGCCGGGAAACATCGATTATTCCGATCTAGAAAGAGACAGAGATAGTCGATCCGCGTTATGTTAAATATTGCAAGGTTCCCGATTCCACAAAATTATAAAAAGTATACGGCTGTGTAGCGGGGATCAAAACGAGTAATTTCATGTATAAAGTTTAATTAAACTCCCAATAGTTTGCCGGGAAACATCGATTCTTCCGATCTAGAAAGAGACAGAGACAGACGATCCGCGTTATGTTAAATATTTCAAGGTTCCCGATTCCACAAAATTATAAAAAGTATACGGCTGTGTAGCGGGGATCAAAACGAGTAATTTCATGTATAAAGTTTAATTAAACTCCCAATAGTTTGCCGGGAAACATCGATTCTTCCGATCTAGAAAGAGACAGAGACAGACGATCCGCGTTATGTTAAATATTTCAAGGTTCCCGATTCCACAAAATTATAAAAAGTATACGGCTGTGTAGCGGGGATCAAAACGAGTAATTTCATGTATAAAGTTTAATTAATCTCCCAATAGTTTGCCGGGAAACATCGATTATTCCGATCTAGAAAGAGACAGAGACAGACGATCCGCGTTATGTTAAATATTTCAAGGTTCCCGATTCCACAAAATTATAAAAAGTATACGGCTGTGTAGCGGGGATCAAAACGAGTAATTTCATGTATAAAGTTTAATTAAACTCCCAATAGTTTGCCGGGAAACATCGATTCTTCCGATCTAGAAAGAGACAGAGACAGACGATCCGCGTTATGTTAAATATTTCAAGGTTCCCGATTCCACAAAATTATAAAAAGTATACGGCTGTGTAGCGGGGATCAAAACGAGTAATTTCATGTATAAAGTTTAATTAAACTCCCAATAGTTTGCCGGGAAACATCGATTCTTCCGATCTAGAAAGAGACAGAGACAGACGATCCGCGTTATGTTAAATATTTCAAGGTTCCCGATTCCACAAAATTATAAAAAGTATACGGCTGTGTAGCGGGGATCAAAACGAGTAATTTCATGTATAAAGTTTAATTAAACTCCCAATAGTTTGCCGGGAAACATCGATTCTTCCGATCTAGAAAGAGACAGAGACAGACGATCCGCGTTATGTTAAATATTTCAAGGTTCCCGATTCCACAAAATTATAAAAAGTATACGGCTGTGTAGCGGGGATCAAAACGAGTAATTTCATGTATAAAGTTTAATTAATCTCCCAATAGTTTGCCGGGAAACATCGATTCTCCCGATCTAGAAAGAGACAGAGACAGACGATCCGCGTTATGTTAAATATTTCAAGGTTCCCGATTCCACAAAATTATAAAAAGTATACGGCTGTGTAGCGGGGATCAAAACGAGTAATTTCATGTATAAAGTTTAATTAAACTCCCAATAGTTTGCCGGGAAACATCGATTCTTCCGATCTAGAAAGAGACAGAGACAGACGATCCGCGTTATGTTAAATATTTCAAGGTTCCCGATTCCACAAAATTATAAAAAGTATACGGCTGTGTAGCAGGGATCAGAACGCGTAATTTCATGTATAAAGTTTAATTAAACTCCCAATAGTTTGTCGGGAAACATCGATAGTTCGATCGCGCGAGAGAGACAGAGAAACGAACAGTCTTTTTTTCGATTTACGGCTAAAATAAATTTTTCTAATTTTTTTCAATAACATATTCCTGCTAAAATAACTTTTTTACATAGGGATTAAGCATTTAGAACGATACATTGTTTAAAATAAGGGCACTTTACTCTTGACATTTTACGGTTTTTTCAATTTTCTGAAAAATCCTATCATTAGATTTTTTTAAGAATACGATATTCTTGCTTAACTAACGTTTCTACATAGGGATTAAGCATTTAGAACGAAATCTAATGTCAGAAAATGGCACTTTACTCTTGACATTTTTCGGTTTTTTCAATTTTCTGGAAAATCCTATCATTAGATTTTTTTAAAAATACGATATTCTTGCTTAACTAACGTTTTTACATAGGGATTAAGTATTTAGAACGAAATCTAATGTAGGAAAATGGTACTTTACTCTTGATCGGTACGTTGGGACTTTGAAAATATTCGGGCGTACGCGGCGCGCTCGGCGCTTCGAACAGCTCCGGTGTCCCCATTATTTTCGATTTACGGCTAAAATAAATTTTTCTAATTTTTTTCAATAACATATTCCTGCTAAAATAACTTTTTTACATAGGGATTAAGCATTTAGAACGATACATTGTTTAAAATAAGGGCACTTTACTCTTGATATTTTACGGTTTTTTCAATTTTCTGAAAAATCCTATCATTAGATTTTTTTAAAAATACGATATTCTTACTTAACTAACGTTTCTACATAGGGATTAAGCATTTAGAACGAAATCTAATGTCAGAAAATGGCACTTTACTCTTGACATTTTTCGGTTTTTTCAATTTTCTGGGAAATCCTATCATTAGATTTTTTTAAAAATACGATATTCTTGCTTAACTAACGTTTTTACATAGGGATTAAGCATTTAGAACGAAATCTAATGTAGGAAAATGGTACTTTACTCTTGATCGGTACGTTGGGACTTTGAAAATATTCGGGCGTTCCAATCGCTCGTCTGTTGCATCATAGCGCGTCTCGGCGCAATCGACCGATTCGCTCGATCCATTATTTTCGATTTACGGCTAAAATAAATTTTTCTCATTTTATTCAATAACATATTCCTGCTTAAATAACTTTTTTACATAGGGATTAAGCATTTAGAACGATACATTGTTTAAAATAAGGGCACTTTACTCTTGACATTTTACGGTTTTTTCAATTTTCTGAAAAATCCTATCATTAGATTTTTTTAAGAATACGATATTCTTGCTTAACTAACGTTTCTACATAGGGATTAAGCATTTAGAACGAAATCTAATGTCAGAAAATGGCACTTTACTCTTGACATTTTTCGGTTTTTTCAATTTTCTGGAAAATCCTATCATTAGATTTTTTTAAAAATACGATATTCTTGCTTAACTAACGTTTTTACATAGGGATTAAGTATTTAGAACGAAATCTAATGTAGGAAAATGGTACTTTACTCTTGATCGGTACGTTGGGACTTTGAAAATATTCGGGCGTTCCAATCGCTCGTCTGTTGCATCATAGCGCGTCTCGGCGCAATCGACCGATTCGCTCGATCCATTATTTTCGATTTACGGCTAAAATAAATTTTTCTCATTTTATTCAATAACATATTCTTGCTAAAATAACTTTTTTACATAGGGATTAAGCATTTAGAACGATACATTGTTTAAAATAAGGGCACTTTACTCTTGACATTTTACGGTTTTTTCAATTTTCTGAAAAATCCTATCATTAGATTTTTTTAAGAATACGATATTCTTGCTTAACTAACGTTTTTACATAGGGATTAAGTATTTAGAACGAAATCTAATGTAGGAAAATGGTACTTTACTCTTGATCGGTACGTTGGGACTTTGAAAATATTCGGGCGTACGCGGCGCGCTCGGCGCTTCGAACAGCTCCGGTGTCCCCATTATTTTCGATTTACGGCTAAAATAAATTTTTCTAATTTTTTTCAATAACATATTCCTGCTAAAATAACTTTTTTACATAGGGATTAAGCATTTAGAACGATACATTGTTTAAAATAAGGGCACTTTACTCTTGATATTTTACGGTTTTTTCAATTTTCTGAAAAATCCTATCATTAGATTTTTTTAAAAATACGATATTCTTGCTTAACTAACGTTTCTACATAGGGATTAAGCATTTAGAACGAAATCTAATGTCAGAAAATGGCACTTTACTCTTGACATTTTTCGGTTTTTTCAATTTTCTGGGAAATCCTATCATTAGATTTTTTTAAAAATACGATATTCTTGCTTAACTAACGTTTTTACATAGGGATTAAGCATTTAGAACGAAATCTAATGTCAGAAAATGGCACTTTACTCTTGACATTTTTCGGTTTTTTCAATTTTCTGGAAAATCCTATCATTAGATTTTTTTAAAAATACGATATTCTTGCTTAACTAACGTTTTTACATAGGGATTAAGCATTTAGAACGAAATCTAATGTAGGAAAATGGTACTTTACTCTTGATCGGTACGTTGGGACTTTGAAAATATTCGGGCGTACGCGGCGCGCTCGGCGCTTCGAACAGCTCCGGTGTCCCCATTATTTTCGATTTACGGCTAAAATAAATTTTTCTAATTTTTTTCAATAACATATTCCTGCTAAAATAACTTTTTTACATAGGGATTAAGCATTTAGAACGATACATTGTTTAAAATAAGGGCACTTTACTCTTGATATTTTACGGTTTTTTCAATTTTCTGAAAAATCCTATCATTAGATTTTTTTAAAAATACGGTATTCTTGCTTAACTAACGTTTCTACATAGGGATTAAGCATTTAGAACGAAATCTAATGTCAGAAAATGGCACTTTACTCTTGACATTTTTCGGTTTTTTCAATTTTCTGGGAAATCCTATCATTAGATTTTTTTAAAAATACGATATTCTTGCTTAACTAACGTTTTTACATAGGGATTAAGCATTTAGAACGAAATCTAATGTAGGAAAATGGTACTTTACTCTTGATCGGTACGTTGGGACTTTGAAAATATTCGGGCGTTCCAATCGCTCGTCTGTTGCATCATAGCGCGTCTCGGCGCAATCGACCGATTCGCTCGATCCATTATTTTCGATTTACGGCTAAAATAAATTTTTCTCATTTTATTCAATAACATATTCCTGCTTAAATAACTTTTTTACATAGGGATTAAGCATTTAGAACGATACATTGTTTAAAATAAGGGCACTTTACTCTTGACATTTTACGGTTTTTTCAATTTTCTGAAAAATCCTATCATTAGATTTTTTTAAAAATACGATATTCTTGCTTAACTAACGTTTCTACATAGGGATTAAGCATTTAGAACGAAATCTAATGTCAGAAAATGGCACTTTACTCTTGACATTTTTCGGTTTTTTCAATTTTCTGGAAAATCCTATCATTAGATTTTTTTAAAAATACGATATTCTTGCTTAACTAACGTTTTTACATAGGGATTAAGCATTTAGAACGAAATCTAATGTAGGAAAATGGTACTTTACTCTTGATCGGTACGTTGGGACTTTGAAAATATTCGGGCGTTCCAATCGCTCGTCTGTTGCATCATAGCGCGTCTCGGCGCAATCGACCGATTCGCTCGATCAATTATTTTCGATTTACGGCTAAAATAAATTTTTCTCATTTTATTCAATAACATATTCTTGCTTAGATAACTTTTTTACATAGGGATTAAGCATTTAGAACGATATAATGTTTAAAATAAGGGCACTTTACTCTTGACATTTTACGGTTTTTTCAATTTTCTGAAAAATCCTATCATTAGATTTTTTTAAAAATACGATATTCTTGCTTAACTAACGTTTCTACATAGGGATTAAGCATTTAGAACGAAATCTAATGTCAGAAAATGGCACTTTACTCTTGACATTTTTCGGTTTTTTCAATTTTCTGGAAAATCCTATCATTAGATTTTTTTAAAAATACGATATTCTTGCTTAACTAACGTTTTTACATAGGGATTAAGTATTTAGAACGAAATCTAATGTAGGAAAATGGTACTTTACTCTTGATCGGTACGTTGGGACTTTGAAAATATTCGGGCGTTCCAATCGCTCGTCTGTTGCATCATAGCGCGTCTCGGCGCAATCGACCGATTCGCTCGATCCATTATTTTCGATTTACGGCTAAAATAAATTTTTCTCATTTTATTCAATAACATATTCTTGCTTAAATAACTTTTTTACATAGGGATTAAGCATTTAGAACGATACATTGTTTAAAATAAGGGCACTTTACTCTTGACATTTTACGGTTTTTTCAATTTTCTGGGAAATCCTATCATTAGATTTTTTTAAAAATACGATATTCTTGCTTAACTAACGTTTTTACATAGGGATTAAGCATTTAGAACGAAATCTAATGTAGGAAAATGGTACTTTACTCTTGATCGGTACGTTGGGACTTGGAAAATATTCGGCCGTACGCGGCGCGTCTCGGCGCTTCGAACAGCTCCGGTGTCCCCATTATTTTCGATTTACGGCTAAAATAAATTTTTCTAATTTTTTTCAATTACATATTCTTGCTTAGATAACTTTTTTACATAGGGATTAAGCATTTAGAACGACATATTGTTTAAAATAATGGTACTTTACTCTTGTGATTTTTCGGTTTTTTTTGATTATTTGGAAAAATAAATTTTTGTAATTTTTTTAAATACGATATTCGTGATCAGTGAACGATTTCACATATGGATTAAGCATTTAGAATCGTGCGGAAGCGTTATTAAAAAAGTTTACTCGATGCGATGGGACTTTGAAAAGTTTGTGAAAATTTTCATATTGGGAAAAAATGTGTAATTTTTTGTCTAGTTTACGGTAGTGTAATTTATTTTAATGTTTACTATAAATTTTTTTTTCGTTCGTTCACGCGCTATGTTACAACAGCACGGCCGGGCGGTCTGTTGCCGCGGCGGTTTACACTCATAAGCGCGCGTGCTATTCGGCCGGCGGCGCCGGCGTCCTTGCCGGCCGTTCGGTATCTATAAGAGATACACGGTCCGTGCGAGGCGGACGGAGCAGAGCGGGTTTTGGGCCAATTCTACGATCTCGGTCGAGAAGCTGTCTCAGAGCTCCTTCGGGGCTTCGGTCCTGACTGTTTCGTGCCGTTTACGTTACGGACTTTTCTCCACACAGCGTGGCCACGGGTCGGTGTCTTTGACCGAATGGCCCATATGTGGCAAGCCCTACGGGGTTGGTTACCCGTATGCACTTTGTATGTATACTCGTACTCACTGAGCAATCGACTCTTCTGTCCGAGCGATGGAAAAATTTTTTAAAATGCATCTGTAAGATTTGGAAGCAAATCGTACCAATTGAAAACTGTGGCTAAAATGAATAGCCCAGTGGAGAGAGAAAACTATCAAAAAACTGATTTTTTAAATCAAGAGGTGTCAGAAATCGAAATGCCTAGCGCGAGCGGAAGAACACGCTTTCTCGCCAGTCCAGCATGTGTCCTGTCCGTTCTTCCTCGGCTTGCCGATTTTGCCCAGATCAGAGGTTTCGTGCTTCCGGCGGTCAGAAGATCAGCGTGAGCGTACGCGCTTCCACGACTATGGCATCACCCATGTCCTATTACTAGGACTATAACTATGACTATGGCTATTCAAACGGACACGACAACGGAACGAACGGGAAAGGACGAAGGCGGGCAGTTAACTTTAATTACAATAATGCCTAAAAGACAATATAAAGCTAGAGCCTCGGACACAGGGACTCCCGTCCCTGGGGTCCCTGTGGCGGAATTAACCGCTATGGACAGGAGGGACATTGGCAACGACCTAGGCAATATAAAAGGACTAGACTCTTCTAAACAATTGGACGGAATCGGTCTTCGCGCCGTCCGCGTCCACCTCGTAAGGTGCGACGCTACGAATTTAGGGAAAAATAGGAAAAACAACCCCCGCGTCCCCCCAACCCCAACGCGAAACCGCGACCCCGCGACCGCGAATGTAGCCACGGGAATCAGGATACTACAGCTGAACATGCGACATTCGGCTGTAGTAACGGGCGAAGTTAGGGAGTTAATAGCGCAAAAGCGACTGGACGTCCTGCTCTTGCAGGAGCCACACGCCAGTAAGCAAGGCGCAGGTTATAGGGTAAGCGGATTAGGGACCGAAGTGAGGGTGGCGGCGGTGAAAACCCACTCCCCGTGGGCCGCTGTCGCCATCCCCAACCCTCACTTTGAGGTCACGTTCATCTCTCAACTCAGTAACCCGCACTGCGCATGCGCGGAAGTGCTGACCCCCGGCTTCTCCTTCTACGCGGTATCTCACTATTTTCAATACCAAGACGAGATAGAGAAGCACCTCAAGCACTTGGAAACGGTTCTCCTGGCATTGAGGGGGAAGAGAGTTATAATTTCTGTCGACGCGAACGCGCAATCCTCGCTCTGGAGCCCAAATAGCACAGACGAGAAGGGAGCGCAGTTAGAAAGATTAGTTTCCGCGTTTAGATTAACTGTAGTTAACGACGCTAGTCAACCACCCACCTTCTGGACGCCAAAAGGATCGTCATACATCGACGTTACCTTGGCATCCCCCTCCATGACGCCCTATATTAAGGAATGGAGGATAAGAAGCGAATGGACGACTAGCGATCATAACGCCATCGACATCCGGCTGCGGGTACCTAGGGCCGCGACGGGAAATCAGGGAGCAACGAACTCTCGGTTCGACACTCGTCGAGCGGATTGGGAGCGGTTCTCGGAGGCCCTGTCCGACCACTCACGGTCGAGGCTCGAAGTCCTGAGTTTGGAGTCGGTGGAAGATGTAAATAGGATGGCAGAGACGCTCACAGCCGTCATCACTGACGCCTGCACCGCGTCAATGCCTAAGAAGAGAAAATTTAGAAAGTCCAACCCGTGGTGGACCAAAGAGCTAACAAAGCTCAAAAAGGCCGTGTACAGGCAGAGGCGTGCCTTCCAGAAGACGATAGACGGACCCTCCCGCCTCCAAAAACTGCAGGAATACCGTACTTCGTTGCGGAACTACAGTAGGAAGGTGAAGAGGACGAAACGGGAAAGCTGGCAAAACTTCGTGACGTCGAACGGGAACACGGAGCCCTGGGGCATCGTATACAAGCTCCAGGCAAATAAACTCCGTGTAGAGAAAGTGATAAGCACACTCCGGCGCAACAATAAAAGTACAACCGGTGCTTTAGAAACCGCCAGCGAGCTTCTGGAAGCCCACGTCCCTGACGACCGACCTGAACTCGATTCGCCGACACAAAGGGTTCTCCGGGAAGAGGCGCGAATCGCCCCGAATACCGCCGACGCCTCGCCCTTTTCCTTGGTGGAGGTGGCCGGAGCAATTCGTTCCTTCGAAAATAAAAAGGTGCCAGGACCGGACCTCATCGAGGTACAGGTCCTGAAGGCCTCCGCGAAAACGATCCTCGGGGAACTCTCGCGACTATTCAATGGGTGCCTTCGATGGGGCGTCTTCCCCTCCGCCTGGAAGGTGGGCTCTCTGAGAATCCTCCTGAAAGGCGAAGGAAAGGACGAGAAGGACCCAAAATCCTACCGACCAATATGTCTCCTCTCCGTGATCGGGAAAACTTTCGAGAAGCTCCTTAAGAGCAGATTAGAGCAGACGGCGATGGCGACGGGACGCATCTCCAGCAGACAGTTCGGGTTTACGCGCGGAAAGTCGACTGAAGATGCAATTGTCGAGTTGCGCCGCATGGTCGATGACACCGAGCATCGGCATGTGATCGCACTACTTTTCGACATTTCCGGAGCCTTCGACAACGTCTGGTGGCCCCTAGTGTTAGGTAGTCTTAGGGATCGAGACTGCCCGCGCAACGTCTTCGAGGTAATCTCCAATTACTTCGAGGACCGCAAGGTCAGTCTCACGATAGGAACAGAAAGGATCTCCAAGCACGTGACAAGAGGATGCCCGCAAGGTTCCGTCCTCGGCCCCGCGTGCTGGAACCTTATGTTCGACGGTCTCCTGAGGTTACTCGAAACCTCAGTTGAGAATAGGTTCTTAGCATACGCGGACGACCTCATCGTCCTCGTGGGGGGAAACAGCCGCAGAGACCTAGAGATCGAGGGTCAACGCGTTGTCGACCAGATCCTAGGTTGGTGCAGGACAGCTAAATTAGAGATATCCGATTCGAAATCGGAAGCAATTGTACTCCGGAATGGGTACGCAGACAGGGAAAAAATAGGCCGACGGGGAGGTTCGCGTCCCGATAGAAAAAGAAAAGCAGTCCGCGCATCGAAAGTAGATTTCCAGAAAAGACCGCCGGTCATTCGGATCGGAGCGAGGTCAATTAAATTCAAGAATACAGTTAGATACCTAGGCGTCCACTTAGATAGGGACATGGGTGTCCGATCCCATTGTCAATATATCAGCGACAAAACCGGGTCGCTTTTCGCGAAACTTGGCAGGTTGGCGAGACGAGGATGGGGGCTCGGTTTCAGAGCACTCTCGGCTGTGTACCGCGGGGTCTTCATCCCGGTAGCGACTTACGCCGCCGCCGGATGGGCCGGAGGGTGCACGGCAGGGGAGCTGGGAATACTCGGAGCCGCTCAACGGCGTGCTCTCATCGCGGTGACCGGTGCATACCGCCGGTCATCGTGGGATAGCATGTGTGTGGTGGCCGGTACCCCCCCTATCGGACTTGAGCTACAACAGGCCAAAGCCCTTTACCAGGTCAGGAAAAATATGGATGCCAGGATCGGTAACATCGTGGTCCCAGCGGGAACCAACGATGCGAAAATTAGGATCGTGGCTGAGGTGAAAAGGATGTGGCAATCCATGTGGGACTCCTCCCACAAAGGCCGCACAACTTTCACCTTCTTCAGCAGTATCGAGAGAAGGATGGCGGCCGGGTGGATGGTACCGAACCACTTCACCACACAAGTCCTCACTGGACATGGGAATTTCCGTTCGCGCCTCTTCGCGTACGGGGTTGCCGACAGCGAGGCGTGTGGGTGTGGTCACGGGTCGGACACGGTAGACCACTTCCTTCTCCGCTGCAAACACTTCAACCCGCAGAGAGAAGCTCTACGGGACATCACCCCTAGCGGAACCTGGAAATGGCCTGAAGCGGCACAACACTTCGTGTCATCGGAAAAGGTCTTCCAGGTATTCGCATCCTTCTGCCGGGAAACCCTTTGGCTAAAGGGCTTCCGGTAGGAAAAATCCTGATTCCAACACCCATCCCGATTTCCTAGGTCTTCGTTTAGTGGACGCGAGGCGTCGTGTCACGAGTTCGCCTCCCCGTGGTTCCCCGTGGGCGACAGCAGATAGATGGAAACTGAAATTCGCTGGCGGCTAAAGAACTCGTCCATTGTAAACGTCTCAATGGCACGTGCGGATTTTTCCTCGGCCCTTTCCCTTGAATGTGGGGCCGCTGGAAGTGGATGGAAATTTAGTTGTGTATGCCCGAATGGGCGAGGAAACATGTCTGCGTCACCTTCGCGGTGACCAGATTCACACTAAACTGTCCCTATCTACTGGCGGTGGCGGTCTGTGGCCACCCAGGGCGGGAGATAACCCCCGAACTAGCCCTCGCGTAGGAGGGTTGATCGGCCGAGTCGATGGGTGTATCGGCGATGAAGGCATTAGAGACCGTCAGTGCGTCGTACATGTAGTACTTCGCATAATGGCGAGGCCCTGATTTAGCATACGGGCTGTGGCGTGTTCTTTGTACAGCACTGTATGTGCTGTATGACTTCCGACTGGGGAACTGTTGTCACTCGTGGCATCAGTTCCCCAGTTTACGTTAAACGGTTTTCAGACCGTTTTTCGTGGGCGGAACACGCCACTAGACAACACTCCGCTGGGCTCAGGAATACATGGGATGCAATCAATCCCCTGGGCAACCCAGGCCGCAAGGGGCAAACGTGCCCTAGCCACACTTGAGCCTCCACGAAAAAGGTACCGCTGGATAGCTCGTGTTCTTAAATACGCAGCGAACTGAACGAAGTGTGGTGGAGAGGAAGAGGCAGCCTCTCCGACTGCTGTCTCCCACGTGTTTGCCGTGCGTGGCGACCCTTGTCGTCGGAAAAGAGGATCCTGGGATCTGAGGGGGCCCTCTCCTGCGGGTGAGACGTCCCCAACACGTACCTTTGGCCTCTGCTTCGGCTAGATGGGCGGCTGGACGAGAAAAGCAGCCCTGGTCCAGTCAATCGGCTTGGAACGACCACACGCTTCGGGCAAGTGGGTTCTGCTGGGCGAGGACGCGGGCTGGGTAAGGAAACCGACCCAGCCAGCAGACTATATTCGGTGCGTAGCCCTAACTCAGCCTTTGGCGGGTTCCAAATTGTGTGGGTCGGTGGTGGCCGGGGAGCGCACTGGATGAAAGACCAAGACACATTATGGGTCTTAATAAAATTAATGAACAAAAAACTAAGCGTCCAAAGACGACGGGTCCAGCTCCTACTCGGAGTGAAGCCGTCGCCGCAGACGCGGGAACTGCAAATGCAGCTGTCAGTCCCCCCGCGTCTGTGAGAAAGACAAGATCCGGGAAGGTGATTAATATCGCCAATCCTCGTGTGATCTTGCAAAGATGTGTGACTCCCACGCGAGCGGTCTCGGTGAAAACCGAGCCCACGGTAGAAGGTACGCCGGACACCGGTAACGTGGAAGTAATCGAACGAGTCGGAGACACGTCACTCGTGAAGGTGCAGTCGGCACCCGAGCGTGTCGAGGACCCTACTGGTGACGGTTGGCAAACCGTCACCAAAAAGTCAAAGCGAGCCAAGCCGGGCGCACCCACCGGCAAGGCCGCAGTAAACCGGGCCAGGAGACCGAAGGGGACGTTCTCCGGGCAGAAGGTACGGCCTCTCGATCTCGTAAGAGACGAAGCCTTTAGGCGAGTGTCCGAAATACGGACCTTTTGCTTTCGACCTGAGTCGAAAGTCAATAAGGAGTCCGGGTCAAAGATACTCGCCGAGGTTGAGGCACTCAACGAGCTGGTCCAGGAGCTTATTCAACGGAATAGCTTCGTCGACGGGCAGCTCGCCGCGGTCAGGGCGGACCTAAAAGCGCGTCCTGCCGTAATGAGTGCGATGCGACCTGGGCCGTCCAAGGGAACTCTCCCGAAGACGGCCTGCAACGCCGCGCAGTCGACTTACGCCCATGTGAACAAAGTCGACTGCAAAGGAGCTTCTCCGGAAGCGGGGAGACGGCCACAATCGCAGCATGTGGTAAAAATCTTCCCGCCGAAGGAAAAAGGACAGAGCAGCGAAGTTACGAAGGTTACTGTTCTGTCGCTCGTTAAACCAGCGAAGGAGGCGATCCGAATTAAGTCGGTCCGACGCATCCACTCCGGTGGCATCGTCGTCGAGACCGACCGAAAGGAGGACCTGCAAGCCTTCGTTGGCAATAAGAAGCTCCGGAGCGCGGGTCTGTCCGTCTCCTTACCTACCAAGCGGGACCCCGAGGTTTTAGTTTACGACGTCCCGCGTCGGATGGGTAAGGACGAAATTGCCTCCAGTATTTGGAGGCAAAATCTCTGCGATGCGAACCAGAAGGATGTGCCTTCGGGAATTCGGGTCAGCCGCATGGCTGGCAAGACCCCGGAGACAGCCAACTGGGTCGTTGCCGTCAGTCCGCAGAATCTTCAGCGGCTGAAGCAGAGGGGTAGCCGAGTTTACCTTGGATGGAACTCCTGTCGTGTACGGGATTTCGTCCAGGTGCTTCGGTGCTACCGTTGCCAACGCTTCGGGCATACCTCGAAGCGTTGTAAATTCAAGGAGGACGTGTGCGGTCACTGCTCCCAAAAGGGGCATACCTTCACGCTCTGTAGCAAGAAGAGTGAACCTCCGGTCTGCTCTAATTGCAAGGACAGAGGGTGGGCTAGTGCACACAAGTCGCGGGACCCAGCTTGCGCTTCCTATCAGGCGGCGCTAGCTTTGGAGTCGTCCCGTGTCCGACTTGAGTGACGGGCAGACGTGGACTTGTCCACTCCGCCATTCGAACGGCATGCTGGGCGGACCCCTCGGGGTTCGCCCCCTCGGGCCAGGCTGAAGCCCCTCTTGCGGAGATAAAAGACTTTAACACTACTCCGTAAGAGTGCCTGGATTGGGTTGGACTCGAGGTGGCAGTGGGAGTAGCACGCTGTCTTCCCCTGATACGATGGTGAACGAAGGTAGAGCCCGAACACCAGGCACAAGTCGCAAGAGCGGCCGGTATGGTCCACCAAGGACTTAGGTACGGCCCGTCTCTCAGAGACCACAGTTTGACGACAACACTAACTGTCCCTATCTACTACAAGGTCCGGGAAGGTGCTGAACATCGCCAATCCTCGTGTGACCTTGGAGAGATGCGTGACACCCACGCGAGCGGTCTCGGTGAAAACTGAGGCCACGGTAGAAGGCGCGCCGGACACCGGTAACGTGGGGACAGCGCCCAAGTCGGGGGACTCCCCCAGCCGCAAGGCTGGGAAGGAGAAACCCAGAAAAATCGAATCAGTCAAAGACACGCTCGTGAAGGTGCAACCGGCACCCGTGCGTGTCGAAGACCCCGAAGGTGGCGGTTGGAAAACCGTCACCAAAAAGTCGAAGCGTGCCAAGCCAGTCGCACCTACTGGCAAGGCCGCAGCAAACCAGGCCAGGAAATCGAAGGGGACGGTTTCCGGGCACAAGGTACGGCCTCTCGATCTCGTGAGAGACGAAGCCTTCAGGCGAGTATCGGAGATACGGACCTTTTGCTTTCGACCCGAGTCGAAAGTCAACAAGGAGTCCGGGTCGAAGATACTGGCAGAAGTCGGAGCACTCAACGAGTTGGTCCAGGAGCTGATTCAACGAAACAGCTTCGTCGAAGGGCAACTCGCCGCGGTCAGGGCGGACCTAAAAGCGCGTCCTGCCGTAATGAGTGCGGCGCGACCTGGGCCGTCCAAGGGAACCCTCCCGAAGACGGTCTCCAATGCCGCGCAGTTGACCTACGCCCAAGTGGCAAAGGTCAACCAGTCAGCGACTCCGGAGGCGAGAAGACCACCGACACAATACGTGGTGCGTATCTTCCCGCCAAAGGATAAAGGACAGAACAGCGATGCTACTAAGAGAGCTGTTCTGTCGATCGTAAAACCTGCGAAGGAGGCGATCCGTGTCAGATCGGTTCGACGCATCCACTCCGGTGGCATCGTCGTCGAAACCGATCGCAAGGAGGACCTAAAAGCCTTCGTAGGCAATAAGAAGCTGGCGAGTGCGGGACTGTCCGTCTCCTTGCCCAGCAAACGGGACCCCGAGGTCCTGATTTATGACATTCCGAAAGGGATGGGCAAGGAGGAAATTGCCTCCAGTCTTTGGAGGCAAAACCTCTCTGAGGCGTCCCAGAAGGATGTGCCTTCGGGTGTTCGGGTCAGTCGCATGGCTGGCAAGACCCCGGAGACAGCCAACTGGGTAGTGGCCGTCAGTCCGCAGATTCGTCGGCGGCTGGCGCAGAGAGGGGACCGGGTGTACCTCGGGTGGAGTTCCTGTCGTGTGCGGGACTTCATACAGGTCACCCGATGCTATAAGTGCCAGCGCTTCGGGCACACGGCGAAGCGCTGCAAATTCAAAGAGGATGTCTGCGGACATTGTGCCGAAAAAGGGCACGGCTATGCCCTCTGTAACAGGAAGAGCAAGCCTCCGGTCTGCTCCAACTGTAAAGACAGAGGGCGACCATTTGAACACAAGTCGCGAGACCCGGCCTGCGCCTCCTATCAGGAAGCGCTGGTTTTGGAGATGTCTCGCGTTAGACAAGAATAATTTGAATTGAATGGATAGTACAAACGACCGGCGACGCTCGAGAGTCATACGGGTCATGCAGCATAACATGCAGCGGGCCCGAAACGTGACCGACGAAGTCCGGACTGAGATGCATAGGCGAGGGGTAGATGTGTTGCTTGCACAAGAGCCATATAGCTGGCGGGGTACTGTGCCCGGGCTAGGCTTGAGAACGAGGCTGATCACGGCAGGCGAACCGGTGATGGCTGCAATAGCGGTCAGAAACCCGGATCTAACCGTGGTCAAAGTCTCTAACTTGTGCGACACGCATTTGTCCTGTGTCAGCATCTCGGGTTCGTTTGGGAGCTTCTTCCTGATCAGCCAGTACTTTCAATGCTCCGATGACGTTGAATCAGGTCTGGCGCGGTTGGAGAGAGCTCTTTCCGCACTTAAGCATAACCGAGTCATTATCTCTGCCGACGTTAACGCGAAATCAGCCCAGTGGGGCAGCGCGGAGACGGACGTGAGAGGCCGTAAACTCGAAGAGTTTATCGTGAGCCATGGCTTGGTTGTCTTGAACGAGGCTGGAAACGCTCCGACGTTTTCCAGCCCTAGTGGACAGTCATACATCGACGTCACACTATCGACACCTGATATTTGCGACAAGGTGCGAGGTTGGAAGGTCCGCGAGGACCTGACGACCAGCGACCACCGAGTCATAGAGTTTTCTTTGAGTTTTTGCGCCGAGGACGGTGCTGCCGAAATTAGTAGCAACAGCAGCACCAACCGGAACGGATTATTACCAAGGTTCCGACTCCGAAGCGCAAAATGGCCCGAGTTCGACAAGGCGCTGCAGGAAAGTAAGAGGAGTATATCCCCCGATCCATTGAACAATAAGGGGGATGTCGAACATCTAGCACAGGAGATCGAAAGAATGATCGTCCAAGCGTGCGACTCCTCGATGCCAACCAAGCAGTGGCATTCAAAATCCGTCCCATGGTGGACGGCCGACCTGACGAGGCAAAAGAGGCGAGTCTACAAACTTAGACGAGCCTCGCAGAACGCAGCATGTTCAGAGGAGCAGAGGGCGGCCAAGAGGACCGAGTATCTTAAACAGAGAAAGGCCTACAAAGCCGCCATCAAAGCTGCTCGGTCGCACAGCTGGCGTGCATTCGTGACCGAGCAGGGAAACAAGGAACCCTGGGGCCTCATTTATAAGATCACGAGGCAGAAGATGACAGCCAGCACGGTCATCTCGAATATAAATCGTAACACTGCCCAGGGTTACACCACAGACTGGGACTCCACCGCTTCCGCGCTGCTGGAGGGGTTAATTCCGGACGATAGCCCCGCGAATGACTCCCCGGATCATGCGCGAGTCAGGAGGGAAGCTGCCATCGAGCCGGAGAGTGAGGACGCCAGTCCCTTCACCCTCTCGGAGCTCAGATCGGCGGTCAACCGACTGAAGAGCGGCAAGTGTCCAGGCCTAGATCGGATCGAGCCGGAGATTTTAAAACGTTCGTGTAATACAATCTCACGCGAGCTCCTCCGACTCTACAACGGATGCCTGGCACACGGAGTCTTTCCCGTGGAATGGAAAGTCGGGTCCATCATTACCATCCTTAAAGGACCCGAGAAACCTGAAACGGAGATAAAGTCCTACAGACCAATATGCTTGCTTTCGGTCGTAGGCAAAGTCTTGGAGAAGCTAATCGCTACGCGATTAGCTAGTTTGTTTTTGCACCCCGACTACGCCTCCGATCGGCAATACGGATTCAGGCCGCATCGATCCACGACTGATGCCGTGGTAAAGATGAGGGAGCTTGCGTCCGGTCGAGAGGAAAAGTACGTCGTGGGTCTGCTCTTCGACATTGCTGCGGCCTTTGATAATGTCTGGTGGCCAAGCATACTCAACGCGTTGAGGAAGCGAGGCTGCCCAAAAAACCTATTTAGATTGGTGGTCGACTACTTCGACGGCCGCGTGGTGACTATGGTGTCTGATCGCGGTGCAGTGCGGAAGAAAGTCACTAAGGGCTGCCCACAGGGATCGATTCTTGGTCCGAGCTGTTGGAACTTAGTCTTCGACGAGGTTCTACAGCTCCTATCGAACGCCGGGCTCGCTTGCGAGCCCATCGCCTATGCAGACGACCTTCTTGTCTTGATCTTCGCGAACAGCAGGAAGGGTCTAGAAAGCAATGGCCAATTGGTTGTGGACACCATTTCTCGCTGGTGCGACCAGCAGAAATTGTCGCTGTCTGCGACCAAGACCGAGATGGTATTCTTAAAAGGCTCTCTCGACAGAGAGAGGCCACCTGTGATAAAAGTAGGAGGTCGGAATATTGCCGTCAAGGACTCTGTGCGTTACCTTGGCGTGCATTTTGACTCTAGACTGGGTATCCATTCCCATGTCGAGTATTTGAATGCTAAGTCCTTGCGAACGTTTAATGCGCTAGCAAGGATTGCTAAGTCGAACTGGGGATTGGGATATCGGACGATGCGTACTTTGTACCGCGGCTTGTTTGTCCCAATCGTCACGTATGCTGCCGCGGGCTGGGCAGACCGCCTTACCTCTGGGACGAGTAAAGTGCTCACCAGGGCGCAGAGGCATGTTCTGCTTGGCTGCGTCAAAGCCTACAGGACAGTCTCCACTGATGCGATCCCCGTGATCGCCGGGGAGATACCTGTGGACTTGGCGATAGCGGAGTTCAGCTGCGTGTACAAAGCCAGGAAGAAACTCGGGTTCCAACATGGAACCTATCAAGT
>NW_027476769.1:87500-110000 GCF_051020955.1 Megalopta genalis
CAGAGACAGACGATCCGCGTTATGTTAAATATTTCAAGGTTCCCGATTCCACAAAATTATAAAAAGTATACGGCTGTGTAGCGGGGATCAAAACGAGTAATTTCATGTATAAAGTTTAATTAAACTCCCAATAGTTTGCCGGGAAACATCGATTCTTCCGATCTAGAAAGAGACAGAGACAGACGATCCGCGTTATGTTAAATATTTCAAGGTTCCCGATTCCACAAAATTATAAAAAGTATACGGCTGTGTAGCGGGGATCAAAACGAGTAATTTCATGTATAAAGTTTAATTAATCTCCCAATAGTTTGCCGGGAAACATCGATTCTCCCGATCTAGAAAGAGACAGAGACAGACGATCCGCGTTATGTTAAATATTTCAAGGTTCCCGATTCCACAAAATTATAAAAAGTATACGGCTGTGTAGCGGGGATCAAAACGAGTAATTTCATGTATAAAGTTTAATTAAACTCCCAATAGTTTGCCGGGAAACATCGATTCTTCCGATCTAGAAAGAGACAGAGACAGACGATCCGCGTTATGTTAAATATTTCAAGGTTCCCGATTCCACAAAATTATAAAAAGTATACGGCTGTGTAGCAGGGATCAGAACGCGTAATTTCATGTATAAAGTTTAATTAAACTCCCAATAGTTTGTCGGGAAACATCGATAGTTCGATCGCGCGAGAGAGACAGAGAAACGAACAGTCTTTTTTTCGATTTACGGCTAAAATAAATTTTTCTAATTTTTTTCAATAACATATTCCTGCTAAAATAACTTTTTTACATAGGGATTAAGCATTTAGAACGATACATTGTTTAAAATAAGGGCACTTTACTCTTGACATTTTACGGTTTTTTCAATTTTCTGAAAAATCCTATCATTAGATTTTTTTAAAAATACGATATTCTTGCTTAACTAACGTTTCTACATAGGGATTAAGCATTTAGAACGAAATCTAATGTCAGAAAATGGCACTTTACTCTTGACATTTTTCGGTTTTTTCAATTTTCTGGGAAATCCTATCATTAGATTTTTTTAAAAATACGATATTCTTGCTTAACTAACGTTTTTACATAGGGATTAAGCATTTAGAACGAAATCTAATGTAGGAAAATGGTACTTTACTCTTGATCGGTACGTTGGGACTTTGAAAATATTCGGGCGTTCCAATCGCTCGTCTGTTGCATCATAGCGCGTCTCGGCGCAATCGACCGATTCGCTCGATCCATTATTTTCGATTTACGGCTAAAATAAATTTTTCTCATTTTATTCAATAACATATTCCTGCTTAAATAACTTTTTTACATAGGGATTAAGCATTTAGAACGATACATTGTTTAAAATAAGGGCACTTTACTCTTGACATTTTACGGTTTTTTCAATTTTCTGAAAAATCCTATCATTAGATTTTTTTAAAAATACGATATTCTTGCTTAACTAACGTTTCTACATAGGGATTAAGCATTTAGAACGAAATCTAATGTCAGAAAATGGCACTTTACTCTTGACATTTTTCGGTTTTTTCAATTTTCTGGAAAATCCTATCATTAGATTTTTTTAAAAATACGATATTCTTGCTTAACTAACGTTTTTACATAGGGATTAAGCATTTAGAACGAAATCTAATGTAGGAAAATGGTACTTTACTCTTGATCGGTACGTTGGGACTTTGAAAATATTCGGGCGTTCCAATCGCTCGTCTGTTGCATCATAGCGCGTCTCGGCGCAATCGACCGATTCGCTCGATCCATTATTTTCGATTTACGGCTAAAATAAATTTTTCTCATTTTATTCAATAACATATTCCTGCTTAAATAACTTTTTTACATATGGATTAAGCATTTAGAACGATACATTGTTTAAAATAAGGGCACTTTACTCTTGACATTTTACGGTTTTTTCAATTTTCTGAAAAATCCTATCATTAGATTTTTTTAAAAATACGATATTCTTGCTTAACTAACGTTTCTACATAGGGATTAAGCATTTAGAACGAAATCTAATGTCAGAAAATGGCACTTTACTCTTGACATTTTTCGGTTTTTTCAATTTTCTGGGAAATCCTATCATTAGATTTTTTTAAAAATACGATATTCTTGCTTAACTAACGTTTTTACATAGGGATTAAGCATTTAGAACGAAATCTAATGTAGGAAAATGGTACTTTACTCTTGATCGGTACGTTGGGACTTTGAAAATATTCGGGCGTTCCAATCGCTCGTCTGTTGCATCATAGCGCGTCTCGGCGCAATCGACCGATTCGCTCGATCCATTATTTTCGATTTACGGCTAAAATAAATTTTTCTCATTTTATTCAATAACATATTCTTGCTTAGATAACTTTTTTACATAGGGATTAAGCATTTAGAACGATATAATGTTTAAAATAAGGGCACTTTACTCTTGACATTTTACGGTTTTTTCAATTTTCTGAAAAATCCTATCATTAGATTTTTTTAAAAATACGATATTCTTGCTTAACTAACGTTTCTACATAGGGATTAAGCATTTAGAACGAAATCTAATGTCAGAAAATGGCACTTTACTCTTGACATTTTTCGGTTTTTTCAATTTTCTGGAAAATCCTATCATTAGATTTTTTTAAAAATACGATATTCTTGCTTAACTAACGTTTTTACATAGGGATTAAGTATTTAGAACGAAATCTAATGTAGGAAAATGGTACTTTACTCTTGATCGGTACGTTGGGACTTTGAAAATATTCGGGCGTACGCGGCGCGCTCGGCGCTTCGAACAGCTCCGGTGTCCCCATTATTTTCGATTTACGGCTAAAATAAATTTTTCTAATTTTTTTCAATAACATATTCCTGCTAAAATAACTTTTTTACATAGGGATTAAGCATTTAGAACGATACATTGTTTAAAATAAGGGCACTTTACTCTTGACATTTTACGGTTTTTTCAATTTTCTGAAAAATCCTATCATTAGATTTTTTTAAAAATACGATATTCTTGCTTAACTAACGTTTCTACATAGGGATTAAGCATTTAGAACGAAATCTAATGTCAGAAAATGGCACTTTACTCTTGACATTTTACGGTTTTTTCAATTTTCTGGGAAATCCTATCATTAGATTTTTTTAAAAATACGATATTCTTGCTTAACTAACGTTTTTACATAGGGATTAAGCATTTAGAACGAAATCTAATGTAGGAAAATGGTACTTTACTCTTGATCGGTACGTTGGGACTTTGAAAATATTCGGGCGTTCCAATCGCTCGTCTGTTGCATCATAGCGCGTCTCGGCGCAATCGACCGATTCGCTCGATCCATTATTTTCGATTTACGGCTAAAATAAATTTTTCTCATTTTATTCAATAACATATTCCTGCTTAAATAACTTTTTTACATAGGGATTAAGCATTTAGAACGATACATTGTTTAAAATAAGGGCACTTTACTCTTGACATTTTACGGTTTTTTCAATTTTCTGAAAAATCCTATCATTAGATTTTTTTAAAAATACGATATTCTTGCTTAACTAACGTTTCTACATAGGGATTAAGCATTTAGAACGAAATCTAATGTCAGAAAATGGCACTTTACTCTTGACATTTTTCGGTTTTTTCAATTTTCTGGGAAATCCTATCATTAGATTTTTTTAAAAATACGATATTCTTGCTTAACTAACGTTTTTACATAGGGATTAAGCATTTAGAACGAAATCTAATGTAGGAAAATGGTACTTTACTCTTGATCGGTACGTTGGGACTTTGAAAATATTCGGGCGTTCCAATCGCTCGTCTGTTGCATCATAGCGCGTCTCGGCGCAATCGACCGATTCGCTCGATCCATTATTTTCGATTTACGGCTAAAATAAATTTTTCTCATTTTATTCAATAACATATTCCTGCTTAAATAACTTTTTTACATAGGGATTAAGCATTTAGAACGATACATTGTTTAAAATAAGGGCACTTTACTCTTGATATTTTACGGTTTTTTCAATTTTCTGAAAAATCCTATCATTAGATTTTTTTTAAAAATACGATATTCTTGCTTAACTAACGTTTCTACATAGGGATTAAGCATATAGAACGAAATCTAATGTCAGAAAATGGCACTTTACTCTTGACATTTTTCGGTTTTTTCAATTTTCTGGGAAATCCTATCATTAGATTTTTTTAAAAATACGATATTCTTGCTTAACTAACGTTTTTACATAGGGATTAAGCATTTAGAACGAAATCTAATGTAGGAAAATGGTACTTTACTCTTGATCGGTATGTTGGGACTTTGAAAATATTCGGGCGTTCCAATCGCTCGTCTGTTGCATCATAGCGCGTCTCGGCGCAATCGACCGATTCGCTCGATCCATTATTTTCGATTTACGGCTAAAATAAATTTTTCTCATTTTATTCAATAACATATTCTTGCTTAAATAACTTTTTTACATAGGGATTAAGCATTTAGAACGATACATTGTTTAAAATAAGGGCACTTTACTCTTGACATTTTACGGTTTTTTCAATTTTCTGAAAAATCCTATCATTAGATTTTTTTAAGAATACGATATTCTTGCTTAACTAACGTTTCTACATAGGGATTAAGCATTTAGAACGAAATCTAATGTCAGAAAATGGCACTTTACTCTTGACATTTTTCGGTTTTTTCAATTTTCTGGAAAATCCTATCATTAGATTTTTTTAAAAATACGATATTCTTGCTTAACTAACGTTTTTACATAGGGATTAAGTATTTAGAACGAAATCTAATGTAGGAAAATGGTACTTTACTCTTGATCGGTACGTTGGGACTTTGAAAATATTCGGGCGTACGCGGCGCGCTCGGCGCTTCGAACAGCTCCGGTGTCCCCATTATTTTCGATTTACGGCTAAAATAAATTTTTCTAATTTTTTTCAATAACATATTCCTGCTAAAATAACTTTTTTACATAGGGATTAAGCATTTAGAACGATACATTGTTTAAAATAAGGGCACTTTACTCTTGATATTTTACGGTTTTTTCAATTTTCTGAAAAATCCTATCATTAGATTTTTTTAAAAATACGGTATTCTTGCTTAACTAACGTTTCTACATAGGGATTAAGCATTTAGAACGAAATCTAATGTCAGAAAATGGCACTTTACTCTTGACATTTTTCGGTTTTTTCAATTTTCTGGGAAATCCTATCATTAGATTTTTTTAAAAATACGATATTCTTGCTTAACTAACGTTTTTACATAGGGATTAAGCATTTAGAACGAAATCTAATGTAGGAAAATGGTACTTTACTCTTGATCGGTACGTTGGGACTTTGAAAATATTCGGGCGTTCCAATCGCTCGTCTGTTGCATCATAGCGCGTCTCGGCGCAATCGACCGATTCGCTCGATCCATTATTTTCGATTTACGGCTAAAATAAATTTTTCTCATTTTATTCAATAACATATTCCTGCTTAAATAACTTTTTTACATAGGGATTAAGCATTTAGAACGATACATTGTTTAAAATAAGGGCACTTTACTCTTGACATTTTACGGTTTTTTCAATTTTCTGAAAAATCCTATCATTAGATTTTTTTAAAAATACGATATTCTTGCTTAACTAACGTTTCTACATAGGGATTAAGCATTTAGAACGAAATCTAATGTCAGAAAATGGCACTTTACTCTTGACATTTTTCGGTTTTTTCAATTTTCTGGAAAATCCTATCATTAGATTTTTTTAAAAATACGATATTCTTGCTTAACTAACGTTTTTACATAGGGATTAAGCATTTAGAACGAAATCTAATGTAGGAAAATGGTACTTTACTCTTGATCGGTACGTTGGGACTTTGAAAATATTCGGGCGTTCCAATCGCTCGTCTGTTGCATCATAGCGCGTCTCGGCGCAATCGACCGATTCGCTCGATCAATTATTTTCGATTTACGGCTAAAATAAATTTTTCTCATTTTATTCAATAACATATTCTTGCTTAGATAACTTTTTTACATAGGGATTAAGCATTTAGAACGATATAATGTTTAAAATAAGGGCACTTTACTCTTGACATTTTACGGTTTTTTCAATTTTCTGAAAAATCCTATCATTAGATTTTTTTAAAAATACGATATTCTTGCTTAACTAACGTTTCTACATAGGGATTAAGCATTTAGAACGAAATCTAATGTCAGAAAATGGCACTTTACTCTTGACATTTTTCGGTTTTTTCAATTTTCTGGAAAATCCTATCATTAGATTTTTTTAAAAATACGATATTCTTGCTTAACTAACGTTTTTACATAGGGATTAAGCATTTAGAACGAAATCTAATGTAGGAAAATGGTACTTTACTCTTGATCGGTACGTTGGGACTTTGAAAATATTCGGGCGTTCCAATCGCTCGTCTGTTGCATCATAGCGCGTCTCGGCGCAATCGACCGATTCGCTCGATCAATTATTTTCGATTTACGGCTAAAATAAATTTTTCTCATTTTATTCAATAACATATTCTTGCTTAGATAACTTTTTTACATAGGGATTAAGCATTTAGAACGATATAATGTTTAAAATAAGGGCACTTTACTCTTGACATTTTACGGTTTTTTCAATTTTCTGAAAAATCCTATCATTAGATTTTTTTAAAAATACGATATTCTTGCTTAACTAACGTTTCTACATAGGGATTAAGCATTTAGAACGAAATCTAATGTCAGAAAATGGCACTTTACTCTTGACATTTTTCGGTTTTTTCAATTTTCTGGAAAATCCTATCATTAGATTTTTTTAAAAATACGATATTCTTGCTTAACTAACGTTTCTACATAGGGATTAAGCATTTAGAACGAAATCTAATGTAGGAAAATGGTACTTTACTCTTGATCGGTACGTTGGGACTTTGAAAATATTCGGGCGTTCCAATCGCTCGTCTGTTGCATCATAGCGCGTCTCGGCGCAATCGAGCGATTCGCTCGACCCATTATTTTCGATTTACGGCTAAAATAAATTTTTCTCATTTTATTCAATAACATATTCTTGCTTAGATAACTTTTTTACATAGGGATTAAGCATTTAGAACGATATAATGTTTAAAATAAGGGCACTTTACTCTTGACATTTTACGGTTTTTTCAATTTTCTGAAAAATCCTATCATTAGATTTTTTTAAAAATACGATATTCTTGCTTAACTAACGTTTCTACATAGGGATTAAGCATTTAGAACGAAATCTAATGTCAGAAAATGGCACTTTACTCTTGACATTTTTCGGTTTTTTCAATTTTCTGGGAAATCCTATCATTAGATTTTTTTAAAAATACGATATTCTTGCTTAACTAACGTTTTTACATAGGGATTAAGCATTTAGAACGAAATCTAATGTAGGAAAATGGTACTTTACTCTTGATCGGTACGTTGGGACTTTGAAAATATTCGGGCGTTCCAATCGCTCGTCTGTTGCATCATAGCGCGTCTCGGCGCAATCGACCGATTCGCTCGATCCATTATTTTCGATTTACGGCTAAAATAAATTTTTCTCATTTTATTCAATAACATATTCTTGCTTAAATAACTTTTTTACATAGGGATTAAGCATTTAGAACGATACATTGTTTAAAATAAGAGCACTTTACTCTTGACATTTTACGGTTTTTTCAATTTTCTGAAAAATCCTATCATTAGATTTTTTTAAGAATACGATATTCTTGCTTAACTAACGTTTCTACATAGGGATTAAGCATTTAGAACGAAATCTAATGTCAGAAAATGGCACTTTACTCTTGACATTTTTCGGTTTTTTCAATTTTCTGGAAAATCCTATCATTAGATTTTTTTAAAAATACGATATTCTTGCTTAACTAACGTTTTTACATAGGGATTAAGCATTTAGAACGAAATCTAATGTAGGAAAATGGTACTTTACTCTTGATCGGTACGTTGGGACTTTGAAAATATTCGGGCGTACGCGGCGCGCTCGGCGCTTCGAACAGCTCCGGTGTCCCCATTATTTTCGATTTACGGCTAAAATAAATTTTTCTAATTTTTTTCAATAACATATTCCTGCTAAAATAACTTTTTTACATAGGGATTAAGCATTTAGAACGATACATTGTTTAAAATAAGGGCACTTTACTCTTGACATTTTACGGTTTTTTCAATTTTCTGAAAAATCCTATCATTAGATTTTTTTAAAAATACGATATTCTTGCTTAACTAACGTTTCTACATAGGGATTAAGCATTTAGAACGAAATCTAATGTCAGAAAATGGCACTTTACTCTTGACATTTTACGGTTTTTTCAATTTTCTGGGAAATCCTATCATTAGATTTTTTTAAAAATACGATATTCTTGCTTAACTAACGTTTTTACATAGGGATTAAGCATTTAGAACGAAATCTAATGTAGGAAAATGGTACTTTACTCTTGATCGGTACGTTGGGACTTTGAAAATATTCGGGCGTTCCAATCGCTCGTCTGTTGCATCATAGCGCGTCTCGGCGCAATCGACCGATTCGCTCGATCCATTATTTTCGATTTACGGCTAAAATAAATTTTTCTCATTTTATTCAATAACATATTCCTGCTTAAATAACTTTTTTACATAGGGATTAAGCATTTAGAACGATACATTGTTTAAAATAAGGGCACTTTACTCTTGACATTTTACGGTTTTTTCAATTTTCTGAAAAATCCTATCATTAGATTTTTTTAAGAATACGATATTCTTGCTTACCTAACGTTTCTACATAGGGATTAAGCATTTAGAACGAAATCTAATGTCAGAAAATGGCACTTTACTCTTGACATTTTTCGGTTTTTTCAATTTTCTGGAAAATCCTATCATTAGATTTTTTTAAAAATACGATATTCTTGCTTAACTAACGTTTTTACATAGGGATTAAGTATTTAGAACGAAATCTAATGTAGGAAAATGGTACTTTACTCTTGATCGGTACGTTGGGACTTTGAAAATATTCGGGCGTACGCGGCGCGCTCGGCGCTTCGAACAGCTCCGGTGTCCCCATTATTTTCGATTTACGGCTAAAATAAATTTTTCTAATTTTTTTCAATAACATATTCCTGCTAAAATAACTTTTTTACATAGGGATTAAGCATTTAGAACGATACATTGTTTAAAATAAGGGCACTTTACTCTTGATATTTTACGGTTTTTTCAATTTTCTGAAAAATCCTATCATTAGATTTTTTTAAAAATACGATATTCTTGCTTAACTAACGTTTCTACATAGGGATTAAGCATTTAGAACGAAATCTAATGTCAGAAAATGGCACTTTACTCTTGACATTTTTCGGTTTTTTCAATTTTCTGGGAAATCCTATCATTAGATTTTTTTAAAAATACGATATTCTTGCTTAACTAACGTTTTTACATAGGGATTAAGCATTTAGAACGAAATCTAATGTAGGAAAATGGTACTTTACTCTTGATCGGTACGTTGGGACTTTGAAAATATTCGGGCGTTCCAATCGCTCGTCTGTTGCATCATAGCGCGTCTCGGCGCAATCGACCGATTCGCTCGATCCATTATTTTCGATTTACGGCTAAAATAAATTTTTCTCATTTTATTCAATAACATATTCCTGCTTAAATAACTTTTTTACATAGGGATTAAGCATTTAGAACGATACATTGTTTAAAATAAGGGCACTTTACTCTTGACATTTTACGGTTTTTTCAATTTTCTGAAAAATCCTATCATTAGATTTTTTTAAAAATACGATATTCTTGCTTAACTAACGTTTCTACATAGGGATTAAGCATTTAGAACGAAATCTAATGTCAGAAAATGGCACTTTACTCTTGACATTTTTCGGTTTTTTCAATTTTCTGGAAAATCCTATCATTAGATTTTTTTAAAAATACGATATTCTTGCTTAACTAACGTTTTTACATAGGGATTAAGCATTTAGAACGAAATCTAATGTAGGAAAATGGTACTTTACTCTTGATCGGTACGTTGGGACTTTGAAAATATTCGGGCGTTCCAATCGCTCGTCTGTTGCATCATGGCGCGTCTCGGCGCAATCGACCGATTCGCTCGATCCATTATTTTCGATTTACGGCTAAAATAAATTTTTCTCATTTTATTCAATAACATATTCCTGCTTAAATAACTTTTTTACATAGGGATTAAGCATTTAGAACGATACATTGTTTAAAATAAGGGCACTTTACTCTTGATATTTTACGGTTTTTTCAATTTTCTGAAAAATCCTATCATTAGATTTTTTTTAAAAATACGATATTCTTGCTTAACTAACGTTTCTACATAGGGATTAAGCATTTAGAACGAAATCTAATGTCAGAAAATGGCACTTTACTCTTGACATTTTTCGGTTTTTTCAATTTTCTGGGAAATCCTATCATTAGATTTTTTTAAAAATACGATATTCTTGCTTAACTAACGTTTTTACATAGGGATTAAGCATTTAGAACGAAATCTAATGTAGGAAAATGGTACTTTACTCTTGATCGGTACGTTGGGACTTTGAAAATATTCGGGCGTTCCAATCGCTCGTCTGTTGCATCATAGCGCGTCTCGGCGCAATCGACCGATTCGCTCGATCCATTATTTTCGATTTACGGCTAAAATAAATTTTTCTCATTTTATTCAATAACATATTCTTGCTTAAATAACTTTTTTACATAGGGATTAAGCATTTAGAACGATACATTGTTTAAAATAAGGGCACTTTACTCTTGACATTTTACGGTTTTTTCAATTTTCTGAAAAATCCTATCATTAGATTTTTTTAAGAATACGATATTCTTGCTTAACTAACGTTTCTACATAGGGATTAAGCATTTAGAACGAAATCTAATGTCAGAAAATGGCACTTTACTCTTGACATTTTTCGGTTTTTTCAATTTTCTGGAAAATCCTATCATTAGATTTTTTTAAAAATACGATATTCTTGCTTAACTAACGTTTTTACATAGGGATTAAGTATTTAGAACGAAATCTAATGTAGGAAAATGGTACTTTACTCTTGATCGGTACGTTGGGACTTTGAAAATATTCGGGCGTACGCGGCGCGCTCGGCGCTTCGAACAGCTCCGGTGTCCCCATTATTTTCGATTTACGGCTAAAATAAATTTTTCTAATTTTTTTCAATAACATATTCCTGCTAAAATAACTTTTTTACATAGGGATTAAGCATTTAGAACGATACATTGTTTAAAATAAGGGCACTTTACTCTTGATATTTTACGGTTTTTTCAATTTTCTGAAAAATCCTATCATTAGATTTTTTTAAAAATACGATATTCTTGCTTAACTAACGTTTCTACATAGGGATTAAGCATTTAGAACGAAATCTAATGTCAGAAAATGGCACTTTACTCTTGACATTTTTCGGTTTTTTCAATTTTCTGGGAAATCCTATCATTAGATTTTTTTAAAAATACGATATTCTTGCTTAACTAACGTTTTTACATAGGGATTAAGCATTTAGAACGAAATCTAATGTAGGAAAATGGTACTTTACTCTTGATCGGTACGTTGGGACTTTGAAAATATTCGGGCGTTCCAATCGCTCGTCTGTTGCATCATAGCGCGTCTCGGCGCAATCGACCGATTCGCTCGATCCATTATTTTCGATTTACGGCTAAAATAAATTTTTCTCATTTTATTCAATAACATATTCCTGCTTAAATAACTTTTTTACATAGGGATTAAGCATTTAGAACGATACATTGTTTAAAATAAGGGCACTTTACTCTTGACATTTTACGGTTTTTTCAATTTTCTGAAAAATCCTATCATTAGATTTTTTTAAAAATACGATATTCTTGCTTAACTAACGTTTCTACATAGGGATTAAGCATTTAGAACGAAATCTAATGTCAGAAAATGGCACTTTACTCTTGACATTTTTCGGTTTTTTCAATTTTCTGGAAAATCCTATCATTAGATTTTTTTAAAAATACGATATTCTTGCTTAACTAACGTTTTTACATAGGGATTAAGCATTTAGAACGAAATCTAATGTAGGAAAATGGTACTTTACTCTTGATCGGTACGTTGGGACTTTGAAAATATTCGGGCGTTCCAATCGCTCGTCTGTTGCATCATAGCGCGTCTCGGCGCAATCGACCGATTCGCTCGATCCATTATTTTCGATTTACGGCTAAAATAAATTTTTCTCATTTTATTCAATAACATATTCCTGCTTAAATAACTTTTTTACATATGGATTAAGCATTTAGAACGATACATTGTTTAAAATAAGGGCACTTTACTCTTGACATTTTACGGTTTTTTCAATTTTCTGAAAAATCCTATCATTAGATTTTTTTAAAAATACGATATTCTTGCTTAACTAACGTTTCTACATAGGGATTAAGCATTTAGAACGAAATCTAATGTCAGAAAATGGCACTTTACTCTTGACATTTTTCGGTTTTTTCAATTTTCTGGGAAATCCTATCATTAGATTTTTTTAAAAATACGATATTCTTGCTTAACTAACGTTTTTACATAGGGATTAAGCATTTAGAACGAAATCTAATGTAGGAAAATGGTACTTTACTCTTGATCGGTACGTTGGGACTTTGAAAATATTCGGGCGTTCCAATCGCTCGTCTGTTGCATCATAGCGCGTCTCGGCGCAATCGACCGATTCGCTCGATCCATTATTTTCGATTTACGGCTAAAATAAATTTTTCTCATTTTATTCAATAACATATTCTTGCTTAAATAACTTTTTTACATAGGGATTAAGCATTTAGAACGATACATTGTTTAAAATAAGGGCACTTTACTCTTGACATTTTACGGTTTTTTCAATTTTCTGAAAAATCCTATCATTAGATTTTTTTTTAAGAATACGATATTCTTGCTTAACTAACGTTTCTACATAGGGATTAAGCATTTAGAACGAAATCTAATGTCAGAAAATGGCACTTTACTCTTGACATTTTTCGGTTTTTTTCAATTTTCTGGAAAATCCTATCATTAGATTTTTTTAAAAATACGATATTCTTGCTTAACTAACGTTTTTACATAGGGATTAAGCATTTAGAACGAAATCTAATGTAGGAAAATGGTACTTTACTCTTGATCGGTACGTTGGGACTTTGAAAATATTCGGGCGTACGCGGCGCGCTCGGCGCTTCGAACAGCTCCGGTGTCCCCATTATTTTCGATTTACGGCTAAAATAAATTTTTCTAATTTTTTTCAATAACATATTCCTGCTAAAATAACTTTTTTACATAGGGATTAAGCATTTAGAACGATACATTGTTTAAAATAAGGGCACTTTACTCTTGACATTTTACGGTTTTTTCAATTTTCTGAAAAATCCTATCATTAGATTTTTTTAAAAATACGATATTCTTGCTTAACTAACGTTTCTACATAGGGATTAAGCATTTAGAACGAAATCTAATGTCAGAAAATGGCACTTTACTCTTGACATTTTACGGTTTTTTCAATTTTCTGGGAAATCCTATCATTAGATTTTTTTAAAAATACGATATTCTTGCTTAACTAACGTTTTTACATAGGGATTAAGCATTTAGAACGAAATCTAATGTAGGAAAATGGTACTTTACTCTTGATCGGTACGTTGGGACTTTGAAAATATTCGGGCGTTCCAATCGCTCGTCTGTTGCATCATAGCGCGTCTCGGCGCAATCGACCGATTCGCTCGATCCATTATTTTCGATTTACGGCTAAAATAAATTTTTCTCATTTTATTCAATAACATATTCCTGCTTAAATAACTTTTTTACATAGGGATTAAGCATTTAGAACGATACATTGTTTAAAATAAGGGCACTTTACTCTTGACATTTTACGGTTTTTTCAATTTTCTGAAAAATCCTATCATTAGATTTTTTTAAAAATACGATATTCTTGCTTAACTAACGTTTCTACATAGGGATTAAGCATTTAGAACGAAATCTAATGTCAGAAAATGGCACTTTACTCTTGACATTTTTCGGTTTTTTCAATTTTCTGGGAAATCCTATCATTAGATTTTTTTAAAAATACGATATTCTTGCTTAACTAACGTTTTTACATAGGGATTAAGCATTTAGAACGAAATCTAATGTAGGAAAATGGTACTTTACTCTTGATCGGTACGTTGGGACTTTGAAAATATTCGGGCGTTCCAATCGCTCGTCTGTTGCATCATAGCGCGTCTCGGCGCAATCGACCGATTCGCTCGATCAATTATTTTCGATTTACGGCTAAAATAAATTTTTCTCATTTTATTCAATAACATATTCCTGCTTAAATAACTTTTTTACATATGGATTAAGCATTTAGAACGATACATTGTTTAAAATAAGGGCACTTTACTCTTGACATTTTACGGTTTTTTCAATTTTCTGAAAAATCCTATCATTAGATTTTTTTAAAAATACGATATTCTTGCTTAACTAACGTTTCTACATAGGGATTAAACATTTAGAACGAAATCTAATGTCAGAAAATGGCACTTTACTCTTGACATTTTTCGGTTTTTTCAATTTTCTGGGAAATCCTATCATTAGATTTTTTTAAAAATACGATATTCTTGCTTAACTAACGTTTTTACATAGGGATTAAGCATTTAGAACGAAATCTAATGTAGGAAAATGGTACTTTACTCTTGATCGGTACGTTGGGACTTTGAAAATATTCGGGCGTTCCAATCGCTCGTCTGTTGCATCATAGCGCGTCTCGGCGCAATCGACCGATTCGCTCGATCCATTATTTTCGATTTACGGCTAAAATAAATTTTTCTAATTTTTTTCAATAACATATTCCTGCTTAAATAACTTTTTTACATAGGGATTAAGCATTTAGAACGATACATTGTTTAAAATAAGGGCACTTTACTCTTGACATTTTACGGTTTTTTCAATTTTCTGAAAAATCCTATCATTAGATTTTTTTAAAAATACGATATTCTTGCTTAACTAACGTTTCTACATAGGGATTAAGCATTTAGAACGAAATCTAATGTCAGAAAATGGCACTTTACTCTTGACATTTTTCGGTTTTTTCAATTTTCTGGGAAATCCTATCATTAGATTTTTTTAAAAATACGATATTCTTGCTTAACTAACGTTTTTACATAGGGATTAAGCATTTAGAACGAAATCTAATGTAGGAAAATGGTACTTTACTCTTGATCGGTACGTTGGGACTTTGAAAATATTCGGGCGTTCCAATCGCTCGTCTGTTGCATCATAGCGCGTCTCGGCGCAATCGACCGATTCGCTCGATCCATTATTTTCGATTTACGGCTAAAATAAATTTTTCTCATTTTATTCAATAACATATTCCTGCTTAAATAACTTTTTTACATATGGATTAAGCATTTAGAACGATACATTGTTTAAAATAAGGGCACTTTACTCTTGACATTTTTCGGTTTTTTCAATTTTCTGGGAAATCCTATCATTAGATTTTTTTAAAAATACGATATTCTTGCTTAACTAACGTTTCTACATAGGGATTAAGCATTTAGAACGAAATCTAATGTCAGAAAATGGCACTTTACTCTTGACATTTTTCGGTTTTTTCAATTTTCTGGGAAATCCTATCATTAGATTTTTTTAAAAATACGATATTCTTGCTTAACTAACGTTTTTACATAGGGATTAAGCATTTAGAACGAAATCTAATGTAGGAAAATGGTACTTTACTCTTGATCGGTACGTTGGGACTTTGAAAATATTCGGGCGTTCCAATCGCTCGTCTGTTGCATCATAGCGCGTCTCGGCGCAATCGACCGATTCGCTCGATCCATTATTTTCGATTTACGGCTAAAATAAATTTTTCTCATTTTATTCAATAACATATTCTTGCTTAAATAACTTTTTTACATAGGGATTAAGCATTTAGAACGATACATTGTTTAAAATAAGGGCACTTTACTCTTGACATTTTACGGTTTTTTCAATTTTCTGAAAAATCCTATCATTAGATTTTTTTAAGAATACGATATTCTTGCTTAACTAACGTTTCTACATAGGGATTAAGCATTTAGAACGAAATCTAATGTCAGAAAATGGCACTTTACTCTTGACATTTTTCGGTTTTTTCAATTTTCTGGAAAATCCTATCATTAGATTTTTTTAAAAATACGATATTCTTGCTTAACTAACGTTTTTACATAGGGATTAAGCATTTAGAACGAAATCTAATGTAGGAAAATGGTACTTTACTCTTGATCGGTACGTTGGGACTTTGAAAATATTCGGGCGTACGCGGCGCGCTCGGCGCTTCGAACAGCTCCGGTGTCCCCATTATTTTCGATTTACGGCTAAAATAAATTTTTCTAATTTTTTTCAATAACATATTCCTGCTAAAATAACTTTTTTACATAGGGATTAAGCATTTAGAACGATACATTGTTTAAAATAAGGGCACTTTACTCTTGACATTTTACGGTTTTTTCAATTTTCTGAAAAATCCTATCATTAGATTTTTTTAAAAATACGATATTCTTGCTTAACTAACGTTTCTACATAGGGATTAAGCATTTAGAACGAAATCTAATGTCAGAAAATGGCACTTTACTCTTGACATTTTACGGTTTTTTCAATTTTCTGGGAAATCCTATCATTAGATTTTTTTAAAAATACGATATTCTTGCTTAACTAACGTTTTTACATAGGGATTAAGCATTTAGAACGAAATCTAATGTAGGAAAATGGTACTTTACTCTTGATCGGTACGTTGGGACTTGGAAAATATTCGGCCGTACGCGGCGCGTCTCGGCGCTTCGAACAGCTCCGGTGTCCCCATTATTTTCGATTTACGGCTAAAATAAATTTTTCTAATTTTTTTCAATTACATATTCTTGCTTAGATAACTTTTTTACATAGGGATTAAGCATTTAGAACGACATATTGTTTAAAATAATGGTACTTTACTCTTGTGATTTTTCGGTTTTTTTTGATTATTTGGAAAAATAAATTTTTGTAATTTTTTTAAATACGATATTCGTGATCAGTGAACGATTTCACATATGGATTAAGCATTTAGAATCGTGCGGAAGCGTTATTAAAAAAGTTTACTCGATGCGATGGGACTTTGAAAAGTTTGTGAAAATTTTCATATTGGGAAAAAATGTGTAATTTTTTGTCTAGTTTACGGTAGTGTAATTTATTTTAATGTTTACTATAAATTTTTTTTTCGTTCGTTCACGCGCTATGTTACAACAGCACGGCCGGGCGGTCTGTTGCCGCGGCGGTTTACACTCATAAGCGCGCGTGCTATTCGGCCGGCGGCGCCGGCGTCCTTGCCGGCCGTTCGGTATCTATAAGAGATACACGGTCCGTGCGAGGCGGACGGAGCAGAGCGGGTTTTGGGCCAATTCTACGATCTCGGTCGAGAAGCTGTCTCAGAGCTCCTTCGGGGCTTCGGTCCTGACTGTTTCGTGCCGTTTACGTTACGGACTTTTCTCCACACAGCGTGGCCACGGGTCGGTGTCTTTGACCGAATGGCCCATATGTGGCAAGCCCTACGGGGTTGGTTACCCGTATGCACTTTGTATGTATACTCGTACTCACTGAGCAATCGACTCTTCTGTCCGAGCGATGGAAAAATTTTTTAAAATGCATCTGTAAGATTTGGAAGCAAATCGTACCAATTGAAAACTGTGGCTAAAATGAATAGCCCAGTGGAGAGAGAAAACTATCAAAAAACTGATTTTTTAAATCAAGAGGTGTCAGAAATCGAAATGCCTAGCGCGAGCGGAAGAACACGCTTTCTCGCCAGTCCAGCATGTGTCCTGTCCGTTCTTCCTCGGCTTGCCGATTTTGCCCAGATCAGAGGTTTCGTGCTTCCGGCGGTCAGAAGATCAGCGTGAGCGTACGCGCTTCCACGACTATGGCATCACCCATGTACTTTTTCCTTTGAATATATTTGAGTACATAAAAAATATTAAAACATATAGAGAGAACTGTGTCTTGGATCTTAAAAATTTGTCAATAGCGATGATATATTATTACTTAACTTGAAGTATTTGTACGTTTTAGCTGGGACGTACATTTATCTTACAAGATGTTAATAGCGAGACTCTTGAAGATAAAATTATCTTGTGATTTTATGAAGGCAAAGATAGAAACGTACGAAGCTGGCGTACGTAGAAAAATGTGATTTTACGATAGAACAAAAATATAATACGTACGTTTTTGGGCGTACGGTAAAATATCTGTATGGTAGAAAAATGAAAGAAATTGAGCGTTAAAGAAGATATGTTACAAGCGCGGAATGTGGCAAAACTTGTACATATTTGAAAGAGAAAAGTGGTGTGTCGACCTGACATATATATATGAAACAGGCGACGATGGAAAAGGATTTAAATTTTGTCCATTTTATATATACATATTGTATAGTTCCCTGGTTGATCCTGCCAGTAGTCATATGCTTGTCTCAAAGATTAAGCCATGCATGTCTCAGTACATGCCGTATTAAGGTGAAACCGCGAATGGCTCATTAAATCAGTTATGGTTTCTTAGATCGTACTAAAATTTACTTGGATAACTGTGGTAATTCTAGAGCTAATACATGCAAAACAGAGTTCCGACCAGAGATGGTAGGAACGCTTTTATTAGATCAAAACCAATCGGTGGCGGGTGTTTACACTCGTCCATCGTTTGCTTTGGTGACTCTGAATAACTTTGTGCTGATCGCATGGTCTTATAGCACCGGCGACGCATCTTTCAAATGTCTGCCTTATCAACTGTCGATGGTAGGTTCTGCGCCTACCATGGTTGTAACGGGTAACGGGGAATCAGGGTTCGATTCCGGAGAGGGAGCCTGAGAAACGGCTACCACATCCAAGGAAGGCAGCAGGCGCGCAAATTACCCACTCCCGGCACGGGGAGGTAGTGACGAAAAATAACGATACGGGACTCATCCGAGGCCCCGTAATCGGAATGAGTACACTTTAAATCCTTTAACGAGGATCCATTGGAGGGCAAGTCTGGTGCCAGCAGCCGCGGTAATTCCAGCTCCAATAGCGTATATTAAAGTTGTTGCGGTTAAAAAGCTCGTAGTTGAATCTGTGTGTCACAGTGTCGGTTCATCGCTCGCGGTGTTTAACTGGCATTATGTGGTACGTCCTACCGGTGGGCTTTGCTCTTCACGGGGCGGTCCAACTAATATCCCATCGCGGTGCTCTTCACTGAGTGTCGAGGTGGGCCGGTACGTTTACTTTGAACAAATTAGAGTGCTCAAAGCAGGCTACCTTCGCCTGAATACTGTGTGCATGGAATAATGGAATAGGACCTCGGTTCTATTTTGTTGGTTTTCGGAACCCCGAGGTAATGATTAATAGGGACAGATGGGGGCATTCGTATTGCGACGTTAGAGGTGAAATTCTTGGATCGTCGCAAGACGGACAGAAGCGAAAGCATTTGCCAAAAATGTTTTCATTAATCAAGAACGAAAGTTAGAGGTTCGAAGGCGATCAGATACCGCCCTAGTTCTAACCATAAACGATGCCAGCTAGCGATCCGCCGAAGTTCCTACGATGACTCGGCGGGCAGCTTCCGGGAAACCAAAGCTTTTGGGTTCCGGGGGAAGTATGGTTGCAAAGCTGAAACTTAAAGGAATTGACGGAAGGGCACCACCAGGAGTGGAGCCTGCGGCTTAATTTGACTCAACACGGGAAACCTCACCAGGCCCGGACACCGGAAGGATTGACAGATTGATAGCTCTTTCTTGATTCGGTGGGTGGTGGTGCATGGCCGTTCTTAGTTGGTGGAGCGATTTGTCTGGTTAATTCCGATAACGAACGAGACTCTAGCCTGCTAAATAGACGTAATTATGGTATCTCGAAGGCTCTCGGCTTCTGCCGGTGGGGTTTTTACTACCAACGTACAAACAAATCTTCTTAGAGGGACAGGCGGCTTCTAGCCGCACGAGATTGAGCAATAACAGGTCTGTGATGCCCTTAGATGTTCTGGGCCGCACGCGCGCTACACTGAAGGAATCAGCGTGTGTTCCCTGGCCGAAAGGCCCGGGTAACCCGCTGAACCTCCTTCGTGCTAGGGATTGGGGCTTGCAATTATTCCCCATGAACGAGGAATTCCCAGTAAGCGCGAGTCATAAGCTCGCGTTGATTACGTCCCTGCCCTTTGTACACACCGCCCGTCGCTACTACCGATTGAATGATTTAGTGAGGTCTTCGGACTGGTGCGCGGCAATGTTTCGGCATTGCCGATGATGCCGGGAAGATGACCAAACTTGATTATTTAGAGGAAGTAAAAGTCGTAACAAGGTTTCCGTAGGTGAACCTGCGGAAGGATCATTACAATGTTCCAATATATCTCAAAGAGAGAGGAGAGGAGGAGAGAAAATGAATTCGATTAGTTTGTGGATAAGAATTCATATAAAAAAAAAAGATATTGTTGAGCCCGCCAGATCATTCGTGCGTGATTTACACGGCCAGACGTGTGTACTACACGTATTAGGCCTTTGATCTGCGTTGCGTAGGCCACAACAAATCTTTCAAAGAGAGAGAGATATATGTGTTGTTGGGGTTTGTGATTATGAAGGTGCCCCAACGCACAAAAATATATAAAAATGTACAAAGTTGGGATGTGGTGTGGTGGAGAAGAGTTGGGCCCGACCAGATCATTCGTGCGTGATTTACACGGCAGACGTGTGTACTACACGTATTAGGCCTTTGATCTGCGTTGCGTAGGCCATCTTCCTTCCAAGACACACACGTGTTGGGGTTTGTGTGATTTTATGATAGTGCCTCAACACGGAAAAATAAGCGTACGAGAAGAGTTGGGCCCGACCAGATCATTCGTGCGTGATTTATACACGGCCAGACGCGTATTATATTACACGTATTAGGCCTTTGATCTGCGTTGCGTAGGCCATCTTCTCGATAGAGAGAAAGCCAATGTATTCTTTTTTCTTTCTTTACACACACACACACAGTTGTAGTAGGACAGGGAGGGATGCGAGCGTGCTAATCACGCTTCCTCAAGTCTTCGCTGTGGTGTAAAAAAAAAAGAAAAAAAGGAATCGTTGGGAAAGTCCAAAGGACGAAAATATCGGGCAGTCTGAAGATAACTTAATGCTCGTTTACATTGGTATCAAGAGAGACCGGCTTGTGTAGCTCGTTTCAATGCTGTGTCGTTGTCATTGACACCCTACTCTGTTGCGCGCTAGTGGCAGCATGAGCGTGGGACGTATATATATATGACACCCAGCTAGAGCCGGCCGTGAGTCCGTCCGGTGTAAATAACGACGAAAGGAGAGAGAAACTTTTCGAATCCAGTATCGGGTTGATAATTGTCCAGTTTGAATATCCATATCCCCGTCGTTTTTGGAGGTGATATACTCTCTGTGTTTCTTCGATAGAAGGCTTTTCAATGTTCTATTCGCTCCGACCGTCGAACTTGCAAGAAAACAGTGGTTTTGGATTTGCTCGTACATATATATATGGTTTCGACGGAAATATCTCGTTCTTTAAGGGACAATTATGTCGTTGTACGACGACTCCCGAATCTCCTTCGCGCGCTGGTTGGAGCTCTTCGGGTATCGGCTTGTTCCGAAATATAACACAAAAATGTGGTGGATAGCAAATACACATTATATATATGAGAGAATAAAAGGGAAAAATTACCCTGAACGGTGGATCACTTGGCTCGTGGGTCGATGAAGAACGCAGCTAATTGCGCGTCAACGTGTGAACTGCAGGACACATGAACATCGACATTTCGAACGCACATTGCGGTCCACGGATACAATTCCTGGACCACGCCTGGCTGAGGGTCGTTTACGTACTTATAAACTGCTTGCGTTGATGGCACTTGTTGCCTATATACGTACGAGCGAATGATGGGCGCTTCGTCGGCGTTTGTCGCGGTCCTATGAATATTGAGAAATTTTACGTACGTCTAACAGTCTTCGAGAGAGATGGAAATCGTGTTCGAACTAGCGTGAGTGTGGAAGGCGGTGTCGTGTGTCGTATATGTTTTATATACGTCCGCCCGTCTGAAACACCGCTTCGAAGCGGTGACAAAATCTTTTTCGGGACGATTCGTATCCGTAGAACTATCGAGATTTCACTGGTACATTTTCAACGCGCTCCCGACGTCGCCTGAAATGAAACGAGATGGGTTTAACCCACGAAAGCGTACTACACGAGTCTGTCCTATGTGAAGACTGTGTACAGAGATCGAACGAACGCATGAAAGAAATTGAACGAAAGAACACATAACCCGCAAAAATATAGAGTAGAATTGTGACCGTTGCTTCGAATTTGAATTTATATGTATATATATATCATAGCCCCAGGGAGTGGAACCTATGAGTGTGGAAGGATGTCTCTTACCGTTATGTTGCCAGAGGAAAAAAAGTCTCTCTCTTCGTACGACACATTTGTGTACGAATTGTATCGATGGCTATATAGATCCGATGTTGCACATATTCTGAGTAAAGAACACCCCACCCGGGTTACCGTCCTAAAACTCTTCTATTGGTGTGGCTATGATGTGTGTGTCAACGCAATCGCGAGTCTGGTTCTACGGGAAAACCGTTTGTCGGTCGCCCCA
>NW_027476769.1:112500-120000 GCF_051020955.1 Megalopta genalis
GGGCCCTCGTAAGAGTGTTCGTCGGGGTAACCCAAAATGACCTGGAGACGCCGTCGGGAGATCCGGGGAGAGTTTTCTTTTCTGTATAAGCGTTCGAGTTCCCTGGAAACCTCTAGCAGGGAGATAGGGTTTGGAACGCGAAGAGCACCGCAGTTGCGGCGGTGTCCGGATCATCCCCTCGGACCTTGAAAATCCAGGAGAGGGCCACGTGGAGGTGTCGCGCCGGTTCGTACCCATATCCGCAGCAGGTCTCCAAGGTAAAGAGCCTCTAGTCGATAGATTAATGTAGGTAAGGGAAGTCGGCAAATTGGATCCGTAACTTCGGGATAAGGATTGGCTCTGAGGAGCGGGGCGTGTCGGGCTTGGTCGGGAAGCGGGTCTGGCTGACGTGCCGGGCCTGGGCGAGGTGAACGGCTCTCGTGGCTGGGATCCGAGCTCGGTCCCGTGCCTTGGCCTCCCGCGGATCTTCCTTGCTGCGAGGCTTCCGTGGCGTTTCCCATCGGTGCGGTCGTCCTCTTCGGCCGCCATTCAACGCTCAGCTCAGAACTGGCACGGACTAGGGGAATCCGACTGTCTAATTAAAACAAAGCATTGCGATGGCCCCCACGGGTGTTGACGCAATGTGATTTCTGCCCAGTGCTCTGAATGTCAACGTGAAGAAATTCAAAAAAGCGCGGGTAAACGGCGGGAGTAACTATGACTCTCTTAAGGTGAGTAAGTGGTCTAGTAGCTAGGGCGTCGGACTCATACCACAGAGATCCCCGGTTCAAGACCCGGCGGGGGGTAACCCCCCCGACCCCGATTTTCTTGTGGTGTGATGATGCCCCCCTGGCTCTAGATTACGGGAAAACCACTCGTGGAATTTTCCGGGGTTTCCCCGAATTTTCCCGGGTGTTTTTCCAAGTCGGTCCCCTCGCCCTCACGGGAACTCACCGCTTCACCTTCTACTGACGGAAGACTGGAGTAAAAGGGGGGGGTCGGCGCCAAGGGTCTTCAGGGTTGCCAGCCCAGTCGACCCGAATCCCCAGCCGGCCCACTAAGAAATAGAATAGCCTCGGATGACTATAGTGGACCGCCCACTGGCGGTTCACCCCCGGCGCAGCAGAGGAACCAAGCAGCGGACAACACACACCCATGCGACTCATGTGATAGGACCTTCACCACCAAAAGGGGTCTAGGAGTGCACCGAAGAAGGGCCCATCCCGAGGTCACGGACCAAGAACTGCCCACACAAACCAAGATCCGATGGACAACGGAGGAGACGAGATTGTTGGCCAGAGAGGAGGCCCGGCTTACGAAGGCTGGGGCGAGATTCCTCAACCAGGAATTGGTGAAAATATTCCGTAACAGAACGGTTGAATCCATTAAAGGACATAGGCGAACAACAGCCTACAAAAACCTCGTTCACCAATTCCTGGAGGAATACAACGAGGAACCAGCGCCCCAGCCTCCAAACCAGGTGGCACATCCACCTGCAACACAACAGCAAGCACGGGACCCTCTACTGGAGCATCTATTAAATCTCCCCACCATCAGCGGCAGCGAGTATTGTAGAGAAGAACTCCAAACGATAGTCGAAGAAGCAGCCACGAGAAGGAAGGACGACACATTGGAGTCGCTGGCTCTATACCTGCATCGGATCTACCCCCTTCCGAATACCGGGAACCGCGCCCGACGAAACAGAAACACCCCGCCCAAGCGCACTAGACGCCAACAGAGGCGTCATAACTACGCTCTAGCACAAGTGCGTTGGAAAAAGAACAGGGCAAGGTGTATAAGGGACATCTTGGAAGGAGTATCGTCTACCAGAGTACCAGGGCAACAAATAATGGAACCATACTGGACGGAGGTGATGCGGCAAAAATCAGGAGCATCCCCCGCAGTTGAAGTGCCACCAACAACTGCCACGTCAGTATGGATTCCAATCACCGAAGCGGACATCAGGGACGCCCTACCATCGATGGGCACCTCAGCGGGCCCCGACCAAGTAACCGCGCGGCAGCTGAGGGCCACACCGCTAGGCGTCCTTGCGAGAATCTTTAACATCATAATGATGTGCCGCAAATTGCCTAAACACCTCAACAAGGCAAGGACGATATTCCTCCCCAAGAACGATGCAGCTACGGAGCCAGCCGACTTCAGACCGATCACCATCCCGTCCGTATTGGTCAGATGCCTCCACCGTATTCTGGCCGCCCGACTGGCAAAAGCCATCAATATTGATGAACGCCAGAGGGCATTCAGGAATACGGACGGGTGCAACGACAACACCTTTCTCCTCGACGCGATCTTGAAGCACCACCACAGTAGTTTCAGGAACCTGTACCTGGCTTCGATCGACGTCCGGAAGGCCTTCGATTCAATATCGCACGCCGCTCTATCAGCAGTCATGGAAACCATGGGAGTCCCCAATGAAATGACCGAGTACATCACCGCAACATACAACGACGGCACCACGACACTGGAAGGCGAGAGTTGGAAATCCTCCCCCATAACACCGGGTAGGGGAGTCAAACAAGGTGATCCACTCTCGCCGACCATATTCAACATGGTCACCCACCTCCTCCTACAGAGACTGTCCCCGGACATAGGCTGTAGGATAGGAGGTGAGTGTATCAAAGCAGCCGCCTTCGCAGACGACATCATTCTCTTCGCCGAAACGCCCCGAGGATTGCAGAACTTGGTCGACACAACTGGATCCTTTCTTCGACAATGTGGGATGGACATCAATCCAGGGAAATGTCTAACCATTGGCATTAAAGCCAATGGCCACATTAAGAAGACAGCAGTTGATGTCGATACCAAGTTCTACCACGACCAACAGCAACTTCGGACTTTGAAGCGAGGGGAAGAACTGAAATACCTGGGGATCAAATTCACCGCCCAGGGCAGAGCACGATGTCGGCCGCACGAAGTGATCGGACCAGGACTGGCCTGCCTTGCCAAAGCGCCCCTCAAGCCACAACAGAGACTGTACGCATTGCGCACAGGTCTTATACCCCGGGTGTACTACCACCTAGCACTCGGGGATATAACGATAGGGACGCTCAGGAAAGTCGACATGATGATCCGAGCGTCCGTGCGCAAGTGGCTAAATCTCCCACACGACGTGCCAACCGCATACATACACGCGGACATCAGGGACGGAGGACTTGGCATCCCCTCCCTACGATGGTTGGCACCTATGTTGAGACTGGGAAGATTGCGAGCGCTTCGGCAAGACCATGACCAATTCCGAAACGATCCAACGGACGCCTTCCTGGACAACGAAATCACTAAGTGCCTACGACGACTCAAGGACGGCGACGCGGTGATAACGGAATCGGCTCACATTGGGGACCTCTGGAGGAAACGACTACACTCTTCCATCGACGGACGTGGGCTGATAGGTTCAAGGGAAACTCCACAACAACACGCGTGGATTGGAGATGGTACCCGACTCCTGACGGGCAAGGACTTCATCAACTTCACGAGAACCAGGATAGCAGCACTCCCCACACGATCCAGGACAACAAGAGGGAGGCAAGCTGACCGCTACTGCAGAGCAGGATGCTCCGCACTTGAAACCCTGAACCACGTCGTTCAACACTGCCATCGTACGCACGGGATGCGTATTCGCAGGCACGATGCCATTGTTGCCTACACAGCTAGGAACCTCCGACATCAAGGTTACCAAGTCCAAACGGAACCAACATACCTTACGGACGAAGGTATACGGAAACCGGACTTGGTCGCGACAATGGGTAGAACGACGCTGGTCTTAGACGCACAAGTGGTCAGCGAACAAACAGACCTGGACGGGGCGCACCAGAGAAAGACCCACTACTATTCCGACAACGCCAGCCTCACAGCTGGAATCAAGAAAAAAGAACAGAGCTCTGACGTACGCCACCTGTCCATTACGATCTCGTGGAGGGGAGTATGGAGTCCTAAGTCCGCTCAGGGGTTACTCAACTTGGGTATCATACGGAAGAAGGAACTCAAGGTTCTCTCCACCAGGGCCATCATGGGAACATTGGCCGCCTTCAACATGTACTCCAGAATTACAACGGTTAGGCGCGTGGGGGTGGGTTAGAAATTGTAAGGTCCCTCTGAATATTGTGCTACCTCATAAGGTATAAGTATTCCCTAGTTATATGATTGTACGATTTCAAGTAATAAAGGAATAAATTTTTTTAGCCAAATGCCTCGTCATCTAATTAGTGACGCGCATGAATGGATTAACGAGATTCCCATCTGTCCCTATCTACTTTGTAGGTGCTCCGGCCAAAAGGAGCCCGCGGATCATCGTCTTCGACGTCCCACGGGCCCAGGAGGACAACAAGGAGACGACGGACGCTATCCTGCAGCAGAACTTAAGTAAGGAGGAAGCGGCCAGCCTCTCAAAGGAAATAAAATTGGTCTATAAGAGTGGCGATAAGACTAGAGACCGATGCAACTTAATCTTCGAGGTCTCTAAGCGAGCCAGGGACCTTTTAGTTCCAAAAGAGAGGCTGTACGTGGGTTGGAGCTGCTGCAGGGTACGCGACCACGTGAACGTGACCAGGTGCTATAAGTGCCAAGGGTACGGCCACCCTGCGAAATTCTGCAAGGCCGAGAAGGAGACTTGCGGCCACTGCGCGGAGACGGGGCACGGCTTCAAGACCTGCCCGAAGAAGGAAAAGCCGGCCAACTGCGTAAACTGCATTAGGGGTAAGAAACCCTCCTCCCATTGCGTCACCAGCAAGGACTGCCCCGCGTATGTAGCCGCCATAAATCAGTCGCTTTCCCGAACTGACTATGGTTATTAGGCCCTCACCTAAAAATATCCCCGACATTAGGATACTGCAGCTGAACATGAGACGTTCAGCTGCAGTTACCGGAGAGGTCCGCGAGCTCATCGCTCAGAAGCGGCTAGACGTCCTGCTATTGCAGGAGGCATACGTCAGCCAACTGGGCGCGCGATACAAAATTAGCGGTCTAGGGTCCGGAGTGAGGTTGGCAGCAGCCGAACCACAACCCCCGTGGGCGGCTGTTGCGGTCTGCAACCCCAACTTCGATATGGTCTTCGTCTCGCAGCTCAGCAACTCCCACTGCGTCTGTGCGGAAGTGCTAGCACCCGGCTTTTCATTTTACGCGGTGTCGTGCTATTTTCAGCACAGCGACGAAATTGAAAAGCACCTCAGCCACCTCGAGAAGGTGTTCTGCGCACTGAGGGGGAAGAGACTCCTAGTTTCGACAGACGCCAACGCGCAATCCTCGCTCTGGAGCCCTCGGGGCACAGACGAGAAAGGAGCTCAATTCGAGACTCTGATCGCAGCGTTTGGCATGAACGTTGTGAACGACGCAGCTCAACCACCAACCTTCTGGACGCCAACGGGCTCGTCTTACATCGACGTGACCCTGGCGTCACCCTCCATGTCTCCGTTCATCAGGAGCTGGACAGTAAGAAGTGCGTGGACGACCAGCGACCACAACGCTGTTGACATCAGGCTGCAGGCACCTAGAGCCGCGACGGGGAATCGCAGCGTCGCAAACTCTCGGTTCGACACCCGTCGAGCCGACTGGGAGCGATTCTCCGAGACCCTGTCCGATCTTTCACGGTCGAGGCTCGAAGTCCTGAGCCTGGAGTCGGCGGAGGAAACAATAGGGATGGCTGAAACGCTCACAGACATCATTAAAGATGCCTGCACCGCGTCGATGCCAATAAAGCGTAGGTTTAGGAAGTCCAACCCATGGTGGACGAAAGAGCTCACAGTCATGAAGAAGGCTGTCTACCGACGGAGACGTGCCTTCCAGAAGGAAAGAGATGAGTCCTCACGCCTCCAAAAACTGCTGGAGTACCGCACTTCGTTGCGGAACTACAGCAGAGAGGTGAAGAGGGCGAAACTCGAAAGTTGGCGAAACTTTGTATCGTCGTACGGGAACACGGAGCCTTGGGGCATCGTGTACAAGCTGCAAGCGAACAAGCTCCGTGTCGAGAGGGTGATCAGCACCCTCCGGCGAGGCAACGAAAACACCATGAGCGCGATAGAGACCGCCAACACGCTTCTGGAAGCACACGTCCCGGACGACCGGCCGGAAGATGACACGCCCGAGCAGCGAGAGACTAGAGAGAACGCGCGAGTCGCGTCAAACACCGCGGACGCCTCTCCGTTTTCACCGGACGAGGTCGCGGGAGCGATTCGCACGTTCAGAAACGACAAGGCACCAGGACCGGACCTTATCGAGGTCCGAGTGCTGAAGGCCGCCTCGAAAGTAGTGTTAGGACAATTAGTTCGCCTATTCAACGGGTGCCTTCGTTGGGGCGTCTTTCCCCCCACCTGGAAGGAGGGCTCCCTCAGAGTGCTCCTGAAGGGAGAGGGCAAGGACGTGAAGGACCCGAAGTCCTACCGACCGATCTGTCTCCTCTCCGTCGTAGGAAAAACCTTCGAGAAGCTCCTTAAGAGCCGACTCGACCAGACGGCGATGGCAACGGGACGCATCTCCAGCAGACAGTACGGCTTCATGCGCGGAAAGTCGACTGAAGATGCAATTGTCGAGCTGCGCCGCATGGTTGATGCCTCAGAGCATCGGCATGTGATAGCGCTGCTATTCGACATTTCCGGAGCCTTCGACAACGTCTGGTGGCCCTTAGTGTTGAAGAGTCTTAGGGACCGAGACTGCCCACGCAACGTCTTCGAGGTAGTCTCCAACTACTTCGAGGACCGCAAAGTCAGCCTCACCGTCGGAACGGAAGGAGTCTCCAAGCGCGCGACGAGGGGGTGCCCACAAGGCTCCGTCCTCGGCCCGGCGTGTTGGAACCTGATGTTCGACGATCTCCTGAGGTCTCTCGAGGCCTCAGTCGAGAATAGATTCGTCGCCTACGCGGACGACCTCATCGTCCTCGTGGGCGGAAACTGCCGTAGAGACCTAGAGATCGAAGGTCAACGAGTTGTTGACCTGATCCTAGGTTGGTGCAAATCAGCTAAGTTAGAGATCTCCGAGAAAAAATCCGAGGCGATTGTCCTGCGCAGCGGATACATCGAGAGAGATAGGATAGGCCGACGGGGAGGATCGCGCCCAGACCGAAAACGCAAGGCAGTCCGCGCTTCCAAACTAGATTTAACAAAAAGGCCACCGACCATTCGGATCGGAAATAAGCCCCTAGGATTCAAACCTTCCGTCAAGTACCTCGGCGTCCACTTTGATAGAGGCATGGGTGTTCGAACCCATTGCAACTACATAAGTGACAAGGTCGGCTCGCTCTTCGCGAAGCTGGGTAGACTGGCAAGATGTGGATGGGGGCTCCGCTTCGGAGCACTCTCCGCCGTGTATCGCGGGGTTTTCATCCCGGTGGCAACGTACGCTGCTGCCGGGTGGGCCGACCGGTGCACGGAGGGGGAGCTCAGAGTGCTGAGAGCTGCACAGCGCCGCGCTCTCATCGCGATGACCGGCGCATACCGCAGGTCATCGTGGGACAGCGTGTGCGTGGTAGCCGGCGCCATACCCATCGACGTCAAGCTCAGGCAAACCAAAGCC
>NW_027476769.1:125000-137500 GCF_051020955.1 Megalopta genalis
TTATAAAAAGTATACGGCTGTGTAGCGGGGATCAAAACGAGTAATTTCATGTATAAAGTTTAATTAATCTCTCAATAGTTTGCCGGGAAACATCGATTATTCCGATCTAGAAAGAGACAGAGACAGACGATCCGCGTTATGTTAAATATTTCAAGGTTCCCGATTCCACAAAATTATAAAAAGTATACGGCTGTGTAGCGGAGATCAAAACGAGTAATTTCATGTATAAAGTTTAATTAAACTCCCAATAGTTTGCCGGGAAACATCGATTCTTCCGATCTAGAAAGAGACAGAGACAGACGATCCGCGTTATGTTAAATATTTCAAGGTTCCCGATTCCACAAAATTATAAAAAGTATACGGCTGTGTAGCGGGGATCAAAACGAGTAATCTCATGTATATTGTTTAATTAATCTCCCAATAGTTTGCCGGGAAACATCGATTATTCCGATCTAGAAAGAGACAGAGACAGACGATCCGCGTTATGTTAAATATTTCAAGGTTCCCGATTCCACAAAATTATAAAAAGTATACGGCTGTGTAGCGGGGATCAAAACGAGTAATTTCATGTATAAAGTTTAATTAATCTCCCAATAGTTTGCCGGGAAACATCGATTATTCCGATCTAGAAAGAGACAGAGATAGTCGATCCGCGTTATGTTAAATATTGCAAGGTTCCCGATTCCACAAAATTATAAAAAGTATACGGCTGTGTAGCGGGGATCAAAACGAGTAATTTCATGTATAAAGTTTAATTAAACTCCCAATAGTTTGCCGGGAAACATCGATTCTTCCGATCTAGAAAGAGACAGAGACAGACGATCCGCGTTATGTTAAATATTTCAAGGTTCCCGATTCCACAAAATTATAAAAAGTATACGGCTGTGTAGCGGGGATCAAAACGAGTAATTTCATGTATAAAGTTTAATTAAACTCCCAATAGTTTGCCGGGAAACATCGATTCTTCCGATCTAGAAAGAGACAGAGACAGACGATCCGCGTTATGTTAAATATTTCAAGGTTCCCGATTCCACAAAATTATAAAAAGTATACGGCTGTGTAGCGGGGATCAAAACGAGTAATTTCATGTATAAAGTTTAATTAATCTCCCAATAGTTTGCCGGGAAACATCGATTCTCCCGATCTAGAAAGAGACAGAGACAGACGATCCGCGTTATGTTAAATATTTCAAGGTTCCCGATTCCACAAAATTATAAAAAGTATACGGCTGTGTAGCGGGGATCAAAACGAGTAATTTCATGTATAAAGTTTAATTAAACTCCCAATAGTTTGCCGGGAAACATCGATTCTTCCGATCTAGAAAGAGACAGAGACAGACGATCCGCGTTATGTTAAATATTTCAAGGTTCCCGATTCCACAAAATTATAAAAAGTATACGGCTGTGTAGCAGGGATCAGAACGCGTAATTTCATGTATAAAGTTTAATTAAACTCCCAATAGTTTGTCGGGAAACATCGATAGTTCGATCGCGCGAGAGAGACAGAGAAACGAACAGTCTTTTTTTCGATTTACGGCTAAAATAAATTTTTCTAATTTTTTTCAATAACATATTCCTGCTAAAATAACTTTTTTACATAGGGATTAAGCATTTAGAACGATACATTGTTTAAAATAAGGGCACTTTACTCTTGACATTTTACGGTTTTTTCAATTTTCTGAAAAATCCTATCATTAGATTTTTTTAAGAATACGATATTCTTGCTTAACTAACGTTTCTACATAGGGATTAAGCATTTAGAACGAAATCTAATGTCAGAAAATGGCACTTTACTCTTGACATTTTTCGGTTTTTTCAATTTTCTGGAAAATCCTATCATTAGATTTTTTTAAAAATACGATATTCTTGCTTAACTAACGTTTTTACATAGGGATTAAGTATTTAGAACGAAATCTAATGTAGGAAAATGGTACTTTACTCTTGATCGGTACGTTGGGACTTTGAAAATATTCGGGCGTACGCGGCGCGCTCGGCGCTTCGAACAGCTCCGGTGTCCCCATTATTTTCGATTTACGGCTAAAATAAATTTTTCTAATTTTTTTCAATAACATATTCCTGCTAAAATAACTTTTTTACATAGGGATTAAGCATTTAGAACGATACATTGTTTAAAATAAGGGCACTTTACTCTTGATATTTTACGGTTTTTTCAATTTTCTGAAAAATCCTATCATTAGATTTTTTTAAAAATACGGTATTCTTGCTTAACTAACGTTTCTACATAGGGATTAAGCATTTAGAACGAAATCTAATGTCAGAAAATGGCACTTTACTCTTGACATTTTTCGGTTTTTTCAATTTTCTGGGAAATCCTATCATTAGATTTTTTTAAAAATACGATATTCTTGCTTAACTAACGTTTTTACATAGGGATTAAGCATTTAGAACGAAATCTAATGTAGGAAAATGGTACTTTACTCTTGATCGGTACGTTGGGACTTTGAAAATATTCGGGCGTTCCAATCGCTCGTCTGTTGCATCATAGCGCGTCTCGGCGCAATCGACCGATTCGCTCGATCCATTATTTTCGATTTACGGCTAAAATAAATTTTTCTCATTTTATTCAATAACATATTCCTGCTTAAATAACTTTTTTACATAGGGATTAAGCATTTAGAACGATACATTGTTTAAAATAAGGGCACTTTACTCTTGACATTTTACGGTTTTTTCAATTTTCTGAAAAATCCTATCATTAGATTTTTTTAAAAATACGATATTCTTGCTTAACTAACGTTTCTACATAGGGATTAAGCATTTAGAACGAAATCTAATGTCAGAAAATGGCACTTTACTCTTGACATTTTTCGGTTTTTTCAATTTTCTGGAAAATCCTATCATTAGATTTTTTTAAAAATACGATATTCTTGCTTAACTAACGTTTTTACATAGGGATTAAGCATTTAGAACGAAATCTAATGTAGGAAAATGGTACTTTACTCTTGATCGGTACGTTGGGACTTTGAAAATATTCGGGCGTTCCAATCGCTCGTCTGTTGCATCATAGCGCGTCTCGGCGCAATCGACCGATTCGCTCGATCAATTATTTTCGATTTACGGCTAAAATAAATTTTTCTCATTTTATTCAATAACATATTCTTGCTTAGATAACTTTTTTACATAGGGATTAAGCATTTAGAACGATATAATGTTTAAAATAAGGGCACTTTACTCTTGACATTTTACGGTTTTTTCAATTTTCTGAAAAATCCTATCATTAGATTTTTTTAAAAATACGATATTCTTGCTTAACTAACGTTTCTACATAGGGATTAAGCATTTAGAACGAAATCTAATGTCAGAAAATGGCACTTTACTCTTGACATTTTTCGGTTTTTTCAATTTTCTGGAAAATCCTATCATTAGATTTTTTTAAAAATACGATATTCTTGCTTAACTAACGTTTTTACATAGGGATTAAGCATTTAGAACGAAATCTAATGTAGGAAAATGGTACTTTACTCTTGATCGGTACGTTGGGACTTTGAAAATATTCGGGCGTTCCAATCGCTCGTCTGTTGCATCATAGCGCGTCTCGGCGCAATCGACCGATTCGCTCGATCAATTATTTTCGATTTACGGCTAAAATAAATTTTTCTCATTTTATTCAATAACATATTCTTGCTTAGATAACTTTTTTACATAGGGATTAAGCATTTAGAACGATATAATGTTTAAAATAAGGGCACTATACTCTTGACATTTTACGGTTTTTTCAATTTTCTGAAAAATCCTATCATTAGATTTTTTTAAAAATACGATATTCTTGCTTAACTAACGTTTCTACATAGGGATTAAGCATTTAGAACGAAATCTAATGTCAGAAAATGGCACTTTACTCTTGACATTTTTCGGTTTTTTCAATTTTCTGGAAAATCCTATCATTAGATTTTTTTAAAAATACGATATTCTTGCTTAACTAACGTTTCTACATAGGGATTAAGCATTTAGAACGAAATCTAATGTAGGAAAATGGTACTTTACTCTTGATCGGTACGTTGGGACTTTGAAAATATTCGGGCGTTCCAATCGCTCGTCTGTTGCATCATAGCGCGTCTCGGCGCAATCGAGCGATTCGCTCGACCCATTATTTTCGATTTACGGCTAAAATAAATTTTTCTCATTTTATTCAATAACATATTCTTGCTTAGATAACTTTTTTACATAGGGATTAAGCATTTAGAACGATATAATGTTTAAAATAAGGGCACTTTACTCTTGACATTTTACGGTTTTTTCAATTTTCTGAAAAATCCTATCATTAGATTTTTTTAAAAATACGATATTCTTGCTTAACTAACGTTTCTACATAGGGATTAAGCATTTAGAACGAAATCTAGTGTCAGAAAATGGCACTTTACTCTTGACATTTTTCGGTTTTTTCAATTTTCTGGGAAATCCTATCATTAGATTTTTTTAAAAATACGATATTCTTGCTTAACTAACGTTTTTACATAGGGATTAAGCATTTAGAACGAAATCTAATGTAGGAAAATGGTACTTTACTCTTGATCGGTACGTTGGGACTTTGAAAATATTCGGGCGTTCCAATCGCTCGTCTGTTGCATCATAGCGCGTCTCGGCGCAATCGACCGATTCGCTCGATCCATTATTTTCGATTTACGGCTAAAATAAATTTTTCTCATTTTATTCAATAACATATTCTTGCTTAAATAACTTTTTTACATAGGGATTAAGCATTTAGAACGATACATTGTTTAAAATAAGAGCACTTTACTCTTGACATTTTACGGTTTTTTCAATTTTCTGAAAAATCCTATCATTAGATTTTTTTAAGAATACGATATTCTTGCTTAACTAACGTTTCTACATAGGGATTAAGCATTTAGAACGAAATCTAATGTCAGAAAATGGCACTTTACTCTTGACATTTTTCGGTTTTTTCAATTTTCTGGAAAATCCTATCATTAGATTTTTTTAAAAATACGATATTCTTGCTTAACTAACGTTTTTACATAGGGATTAAGCATTTAGAACGAAATCTAATGTAGGAAAATGGTACTTTACTCTTGATCGGTACGTTGGGACTTTGAAAATATTCGGGCGTACGCGGCGCGCTCGGCGCTTCGAACAGCTCCGGTGTCCCCATTATTTTCGATTTACGGCTAAAATAAATTTTTCTAATTTTTTTCAATAACATATTCCTGCTAAAATAACTTTTTTACATAGGGATTAAGCATTTAGAACGATACATTGTTTAAAATAAGGGCACTTTACTCTTGACATTTTACGGTTTTTTCAATTTTCTGAAAAATCCTATCATTAGATTTTTTTAAAAATACGATATTCTTGCTTAACTAACGTTTCTACATAGGGATTAAGCATTTAGAACGAAATCTAATGTCAGAAAATGGCACTTTACTCTTGACATTTTACGGTTTTTTCAATTTTCTGGGAAATCCTATCATTAGATTTTTTTAAAAATACGATATTCTTGCTTAACTAACGTTTTTACATAGGGATTAAGCATTTAGAACGAAATCTAATGTAGGAAAATGGTACTTTACTCTTGATCGGTACGTTGGGACTTTGAAAATATTCGGGCGTTCCAATCGCTCGTCTGTTGCATCATAGCGCGTCTCGGCGCAATCGACCGATTCGCTCGATCCATTATTTTCGATTTACGGCTAAAATAAATTTTTCTCATTTTATTCAATAACATATTCCTGCTTAAATAACTTTTTTACATAGGGATTAAGCATTTAGAACGATACATTGTTTAAAATAAGGGCACTTTACTCTTGACATTTTACGGTTTTTTCAATTTTCTGAAAAATCCTATCATTAGATTTTTTTAAGAATACGATATTCTTGCTTAACTAACGTTTCTACATAGGGATTAAGCATTTAGAACGAAATCTAATGTCAGAAAATGGCACTTTACTCTTGACATTTTTCGGTTTTTTCAATTTTCTGGAAAATCCTATCATTAGATTTTTTTAAAAATACGATATTCTTGCTTAACTAACGTTTTTACATAGGGATTAAGTATTTAGAACGAAATCTAATGTAGGAAAATGGTACTTTACTCTTGATCGGTACGTTGGGACTTTGAAAATATTCGGGCGTTCCAATCGCTCGTCTGTTGCATCATAGCGCGTCTCGGCGCAATCGACCGATTCGCTCGATCCATTATTTTCGATTTACGGCTAAAATAAATTTTTCTAATTTTTTTCAATAACATATTCCTGCTAAAATAACTTTTTTACATAGGGATTAAGCATTTAGAACGATACATTGTTTAAAATAAGGGCACTTTACTCTTGATATTTTACGGTTTTTTCAATTTTCTGAAAAATCCTATCATTAGATTTTTTTAAAAATACGATATTCTTGCTTAACTAACGTTTCTACATAGGGATTAAGCATTTAGAACGAAATCTAATGTCAGAAAATGGCACTTTACTCTTGACATTTTTCGGTTTTTTCAATTTTCTGGGAAATCCTATCATTAGATTTTTTTAAAAATACGATATTCTTGCTTAACTAACGTTTTTACATAGGGATTAAGCATTTAGAACGAAATCTAATGTAGGAAAATGGTACTTTACTCTTGATCGGTACGTTGGGACTTTGAAAATATTCGGGCGTTCCAATCGCTCGTCTGTTGCATCATAGCGCGTCTCGGCGCAATCGACCGATTCGCTCGATCCATTATTTTCGATTTACGGCTAAAATAAATTTTTCTCATTTTATTCAATAACATATTCCTGCTTAAATAACTTTTTTACATAGGGATTAAGCATTTAGAACGATACATTGTTTAAAATAAGGGCACTTTACTCTTGACATTTTACGGTTTTTTCAATTTTCTGAAAAATCCTATCATTAGATTTTTTTAAAAATACGATATTCTTGCTTAACTAACGTTTCTACATAGGGATTAAGCATTTAGAACGAAATCTAATGTCAGAAAATGGCACTTTACTCTTGACATTTTTCGGTTTTTTCAATTTTCTGGAAAATCCTATCATTAGATTTTTTTAAAAATACGATATTCTTGCTTAACTAACGTTTTTACATAGGGATTAAGCATTTAGAACGAAATCTAATGTAGGAAAATGGTACTTTACTCTTGATCGGTACGTTGGGACTTTGAAAATATTCGGGCGTTCCAATCGCTCGTCTGTTGCATCATAGCGCGTCTCGGCGCAATCGACCGATTCGCTCGATCCATTATTTTCGATTTACGGCTAAAATAAATTTTTCTCATTTTATTCAATAACATATTCCTGCTTAAATAACTTTTTTACATAGGGATTAAGCATTTAGAACGATACATTGTTTAAAATAAGGGCACTTTACTCTTGATATTTTACGGTTTTTTCAATTTTCTGAAAAATCCTATCATTAGATTTTTTTTAAAAATACGATATTCTTGCTTAACTAACGTTTCTACATAGGGATTAAGCATTTAGAACGAAATCTAATGTCAGAAAATGGCACTTTACTCTTGACATTTTTCGGTTTTTTCAATTTTCTGGGAAATCCTATCATTAGATTTTTTTAAAAATACGATATTCTTGCTTAACTAACGTTTTTACATAGGGATTAAGCATTTAGAACGAAATCTAATGTAGGAAAATGGTACTTTACTCTTGATCGGTACGTTGGGACTTTGAAAATATTCGGGCGTTCCAATCGCTCGTCTGTTGCATCATAGCGCGTCTCGGCGCAATCGACCGATTCGCTCGATCCATTATTTTCGATTTACGGCTAAAATAAATTTTTCTCATTTTATTCAATAACATATTCCTGCTTAAATAACTTTTTTACATAGGGATTAAGCATTTAGAACGATACATTGTTTAAAATAAGGGCACTTTACTCTTGACATTTTACGGTTTTTTCAATTTTCTGAAAAATCCTATCATTAGATTTTTTTAAAAATACGATATTCTTGCTTAACTAACGTTTCTACATAGGGATTAAGCATTTAGAACGAAATCTAATGTCAGAAAATGGCACTTTACTCTTGACATTTTTCGGTTTTTTCAATTTTCTGGAAAATCCTATCATTAGATTTTTTTAAAAATACGATATTCTTGCTTAACTAACGTTTTTACATAGGGATTAAGCATTTAGAACGAAATCTAATGTAGGAAAATGGTACTTTACTCTTGATCGGTACGTTGGGACTTTGAAAATATTCGGGCGTTCCAATCGCTCGTCTGTTGCATCATAGCGCGTCTCGGCGCAATCGACCGATTCGCTCGATCCATTATTTTCGATTTACGGCTAAAATAAATTTTTCTCATTTTATTCAATAACATATTCCTGCTTAAATAACTTTTTTACATAGGGATTAAGCATTTAGAACGATACATTGTTTAAAATAAGGGCACTTTACTCTTGATATTTTACGGTTTTTTCAATTTTCTGAAAATCCTATCATTAGATTTTTTTTAAAAATACGATATTCTTGCTTAACTAACGTTTCTACATAGGGATTAAGCATTTAGAACGAAATCTAATGTCAGAAAATGGCACTTTACTCTTGACATTTTTCGGTTTTTTCAATTTTCTGGGAAATCCTATCATTAGATTTTTTTAAAAATACGATATTCTTGCTTAACTAACGTTTTTACATAGGGATTAAGCATTTAGAACGAAATCTAATGTAGGAAAATGGTACTTTACTCTTGATCGGTACGTTGGGACTTTGAAAATATTCGGGCGTTCCAATCGCTCGTCTGTTGCATCATAGCGCGTCTCGGCGCAATCGACCGATTCGCTCGATCCATTATTTTCGATTTACGGCTAAAATAAATTTTTCTCATTTTATTCAATAACATATTCTTGCTTAAATAACTTTTTTACATAGGGATTAAGCATTTAGAACGATACATTGTTTAAAATAAGGGCACTTTACTCTTGACATTTTACGGTTTTTTCAATTTTCTGAAAAATCCTATCATTAGATTTTTTTAAAAATACGATATTCTTGCTTAACTAACGTTTTTACATAGGGATTAAGTATTTAGAACGAAATCTAATGTAGGAAAATGGTACTTTACTCTTGATCGGTACGTTGGGACTTTGAAAATATTCGGGCGTACGCGGCGCGCTCGGCGCTTCGAACAGCTCCGGTGTCCCCATTATTTTCGATTTACGGCTAAAATAAATTTTTCTAATTTTTTTCAATAACATATTCCTGCTAAAATAACTTTTTTACATAGGGATTAAGCATTTAGAACGATACATTGTTTAAAATAAGGGCACTTTACTCTTGATATTTTACGGTTTTTTCAATTTTCTGAAAAATCCTATCATTAGATTTTTTTAAAAATACGATATTCTTGCTTAACTAACGTTTCTACATAGGGATTAAGCATTTAGAACGAAATCTAATGTCAGAAAATGGCACTTTACTCTTGACATTTTTCGGTTTTTTCAATTTTCTGGGAAATCCTATCATTAGATTTTTTTAAAAATACGATATTCTTGCTTAACTAACGTTTTTACATAGGGATTAAGCATTTAGAACGAAATCTAATGTAGGAAAATGGTACTTTACTCTTGATCGGTACGTTGGGACTTTGAAAATATTCGGGCGTTCCAATCGCTCGTCTGTTGCATCATAGCGCGTCTCGGCGCAATCGACCGATTCGCTCGATCCATTATTTTCGATTTACGGCTAAAATAAATTTTTCTCATTTTATTCAATAACATATTCCTGCTTAAATAACTTTTTTACATAGGGATTAAGCATTTAGAACGATACATTGTTTAAAATAAGGGCACTTTACTCTTGACATTTTACGGTTTTTTCAATTTTCTGAAAAATCCTATCATTAGATTTTTTTAAAAATACGATATTCTTGCTTAACTAACGTTTCTACATAGGGATTAAGCATTTAGAACGAAATCTAATGTCAGAAAATGGCACTTTACTCTTGACATTTTTCGGTTTTTTCAATTTTCTGGGAAATCCTATCATTAGATTTTTTTAAAAATACGATATTCTTGCTTAACTAACGTTTTTACATAGGGATTAAGCATTTAGAACGAAATCTAATGTAGGAAAATGGTACTTTACTCTTGATCGGTACGTTGGGACTTTGAAAATATTCGGGCGTTCCAATCGCTCGTCTGTTGCATCATAGCGCGTCTCGGCGCAATCGACCGATTCGCTCGATCAATTATTTTCGATTTACGGCTAAAATAAATTTTTCTCATTTTATTCAATAACATATTCCTGCTTAAATAACTTTTTTACATATGGATTAAGCATTTAGAACGATACATTGTTTAAAATAAGGGCACTTTACTCTTGACATTTTACGGTTTTTTCAATTTTCTGAAAAATCCTATCATTAGATTTTTTTAAAAATACGATATTCTTGCTTAACTAACGTTTCTACATAGGGATTAAACATTTAGAACGAAATCTAATGTCAGAAAATGGCACTTTACTCTTGACATTTTTCGGTTTTTTCAATTTTCTGGGAAATCCTATCATTAGATTTTTTTAAAAATACGATATTCTTGCTTAACTAACGTTTTTACATAGGGATTAAGCATTTAGAACGAAATCTAATGTAGGAAAATGGTACTTTACTCTTGATCGGTACGTTGGGACTTTGAAAATATTCGGGCGTTCCAATCGCTCGTCTGTTGCATCATAGCGCGTCTCGGCGCAATCGACCGATTCGCTCGATCCATTATTTTCGATTTACGGCTAAAATAAATTTTTCTAATTTTTTTCAATAACATATTCCTGCTTAAATAACTTTTTTACATAGGGATTAAGCATTTAGAACGATACATTGTTTAAAATAAGGGCACTTTACTCTTGACATTTTACGGTTTTTTCAATTTTCTGAAAAATCCTATCATTAGATTTTTTTAAAAATACGATATTCTTGCTTAACTAACGTTTCTACATAGGGATTAAGCATTTAGAACGAAATCTAATGTCAGAAAATGGCACTTTACTCTTGACATTTTTCGGTTTTTTCAATTTTCTGGGAAATCCTATCATTAGATTTTTTTAAAAATACGATATTCTTGCTTAACTAACGTTTTTACATAGGGATTAAGCATTTAGAACGAAATCTAATGTAGGAAAATGGTACTTTACTCTTGATCGGTACGTTGGGACTTTGAAAATATTCGGGCGTTCCAATCGCTCGTCTGTTGCATCATAGCGCGTCTCGGCGCAATCGACCGATTCGCTCGATCCATTATTTTCGATTTACGGCTAAAATAAATTTTTCTCATTTTATTCAATAACATATTCTTGCTTAAATAACTTTTTTACATAGGGATTAAGCATTTAGAACGATACATTGTTTAAAATAAGGGCACTTTACTCTTGACATTTTACGGTTTTTTCAATTTTCTGAAAAATCCTATCATTAGATTTTTTTAAGAATACGATATTCTTGCTTAACTAACGTTTCTACATAGGGATTAAGCATTTAGAACGAAATCTAATGTCAGAAAATGGCACTTTACTCTTGACATTTTTCGGTTTTTTCAATTTTCTGGAAAATCCTATCATTAGATTTTTTTAAAAATACGATATTCTTGCTTAACTAACGTTTTTACATAGGGATTAAGCATTTAGAACGAAATCTAATGTAGGAAAATGGTACTTTACTCTTGATCGGTACGTTGGGACTTTGAAAATATTCGGGCGTACGCGGCGCGCTCGGCGCTTCGAACAGCTCCGGTGTCCCCATTATTTTCGATTTACGGCTAAAATAAATTTTTCTAATTTTTTTCAATAACATATTCCTGCTAAAATAACTTTTTTACATAGGGATTAAGCATTTAGAACGATACATTGTTTAAAATAAGGGCACTTTACTCTTGACATTTTACGGTTTTTTCAATTTTCTGAAAAATCCTATCATTAGATTTTTTTAAAAATACGATATTCTTGCTTAACTAACGTTTCTACATAGGGATTAAGCATTTAGAACGAAATCTAATGTCAGAAAATGGCACTTTACTCTTGACATTTTACGGTTTTTTCAATTTTCTGGGAAATCCTATCATTAGATTTTTTTAAAAATACGATATTCTTGCTTAACTAACGTTTTTACATAGGGATTAAGCATTTAGAACGAAATCTAATGTAGGAAAATGGTACTTTACTCTTGATCGGTACGTTGGGACTTGGAAAATATTCGGCCGTACGCGGCGCGTCTCGGCGCTTCGAACAGCTCCGGTGTCCCCATTATTTTCGATTTACGGCTAAAATAAATTTTTCTAATTTTTTTCAATTACATATTCTTGCTTAGATAACTTTTTTACATAGGGATTAAGCATTTAGAACGACATATTGTTTAAAATAATGGTACTTTACTCTTGTGATTTTTCGGTTTTTTTTGATTATTTGGAAAAATAAATTTTTGTAATTTTTTTAAATACGATATTCGTGATCAGTGAACGATTTCACATATGGATTAAGCATTTAGAATCGTGCGGAAGCGTTATTAAAAAAGTTTA